>NC_062519.1:40636338-40726338 GCF_022655615.1 Tachysurus fulvidraco
ATCAGATCTTTGTGTTTGTGTGTGTGCGTGTGTGTGTGTATATATACGTGTGTGTGTATATGTGTGTGCGTGTGTGTGTATATGTGTGTGCGTGCGTGTGTGTGTATGCGTGTGTGTGTGTGTAGGATGGCTCTGTGCTACAAACTGTCGTCGCCGGCTCGGGAGCAATTCAGAACGCTGTGTGGATCCCAGATGTCGGAGTGGCCGTCTGTTCCAATCGCTCAAAGGTTACACACTAAACCACGTTTCACACACACACACACACACACAC
Source organism: Tachysurus fulvidraco (assembly GCF_022655615.1). Taxonomy (NCBI): domain Eukaryota; kingdom Metazoa; phylum Chordata; class Actinopteri; order Siluriformes; family Bagridae; genus Tachysurus; species Tachysurus fulvidraco. Next base: position 40,636,610 of record NC_062519.1, read on the forward strand.
ACACACACACACACACACAACTCTGTTACGACTCACACTGTTTTTGTCCACACATTTTATTGGAGAAATATTCACCATAATCACATCCTTCTAAAAACTGTTCTAAAAAAGTTGAACGTTTATCTTGGATCAAATTAACAAAAGTTAATAATACTTTGTACAGATCTATACAGATTTAATGAACGAATTATTAATTTTCTAAAGAAAAATATATTTTAAGAAAAACAAAAACCCTTATCAAAATATTATATATTTTAAAAGAAAAGAAAAAACAGAACTGAATTTTTTTTTCTTGTCAGAATTTATTCAGTCTATATTTTTCACGCATTTACAGCTTTATAAAACAAACAAACAAACAAAAATATGAACTACATCGAAATACAACACAACAGGAAATAAATAAATAAATAAATAAACTCATAGAAAGTATAAATGCAGTTATTGCCATTTTATTTCATATCGGTCTTTAAACCCTTTATTTGTTGTAGGACGTTTTGGTTGTAAACTGCTCCACCGAGTTCATGGCTGCCAATCACGTCTTAGCGACCTGCCGCACCGCTCTGAAGAAGCAGGGGGTTGTGGGATTGAACATGGCTCCTTGTATGAGGACTTTCCTCGAGAGACTTCCCATCATGCTTCAGGAACAGTACGCTTACGAGAAGGTGCCAAGCTTATGTGTTTTTTTTTTTTTTTATCCATTCACTCATCAGTGCCGGTTTTCGTTACAGCGATAAACCATTTTTATTCCTCTTCTTAAACAGCACAGCAGGATAAAGAAGTAGATTCTGAATAGTTCTGTTAAAATTCTGTGTGTGTGTGTGTGTGTGTGTGTGTGTGTGTGTGTGTGTGTGTTATAGCCACATGTGGTGTGTGGAGAGCAGCTGATCCACAGTCCCTACATGCAGTGTTTGGCGTCTCTAGCCGTCGGGCTGCAGTTGGACACGTTACTGTGTCGCCCCTCGGTGCCTCTTCACTTGTCCCACAGCTTCACCCTGCCTGGCTCTTCATCCTCCACATCCTCTTCCTCCTCCTCTTCTTCCTCATCCTGTCCTTCCACACTCGTGCACTCGTGGGGCAGCAGCGAGTGGGCGTGGCTACACTGCTTCTCCATCACCGTGAAGACGGCCGAAGCTCTCGCCCGTGGTCACACTTTCCCAGAATCCTTCAGTGTGCCTGATCTGGAGCCTGTGGTGAAGGACAAGATGGCACTGCTCATGGTGAGTGGACTTAACATACTCAACATCACGTTAATTAACACAGTCTTTTAAAAGCGTCAGCTCGTCAGCGGTTTGGACGTCACAACCTTCCTGAAATGTTTGTTGTGTAGGTTTTGCTTTTTGAAATTTTTTTTTATTTTTCTAATTTTGTATATTTAAAAAAAAATGTTTTTTTTTTCTTCTTGTTTTCTTAATTTTTGTCCATTTTGTTATTTTTATTGTCCATTAAAATTTTTTTTTTATTTTTTTGTCTTTTGTAAATTTTCTACTTGATTTATTATTTTCTTTTGTTGTCCATTTTATGATGTTATTCATTTTTGTTACTCCGTGTACGTTTTAATGTATATTTTTTTCAACATTCTATCCATGATTATGTCCAAGTATAAGTTTTATCTCTAAATGTCAGCCAGTCCTAGTTTTAGCTTCTTTTATTTATTTGTTTATTTTTGTGAACATTTCAGGATAACAGTAAATGGGCTCCTGGGATGGATGAGCAGTTGATGTCATGGGCTACCACCAGACCTGAGGTAAGGATATAATGATCCCTTATTTCAGACTCATTCGTTATTAGTAATTATGTGTAAGTACGTTAGAGTGTTTTGTGTGTGTTGAACATGAACAGGACTGGCACCTGGGAGGGAAGTGTGACGTGTATCTGTGGGGCGCAGGACGCCACGGACAGCTCGCTGAGGTCGGACGGAACATTCTGGTGCCGACGCCCGCTGCATCGTTCTCGCAAGCTCAACAGGTACACACACACACACACACACACACACACACTCTCATACAAACACACATACACTCATACAAACACACACACACACATACACAGACACACACACACACACACACACACACACACTCATACAAACATACAAACACACACACATACACTCGTACAAACACACACACACACACACATATACACACACACACACACACACATATATACACACATATACACACACACACATATACACACACATACACACACACACACACACACACACATGTATATGTACACACATGCACACACACACACATATTCACACACTCTCTCTCACACACACACACACATATATGTACACACATACACACACATACATATACTCACACACACATATATATATATATACACACACACACACACACACACACATATATATACACACACACACACACACACACACACACACACACACATATATACACACACACACACACACACACACACACACACACACACACACACACACATACACAATTCACCAGCAGTAAAACAGTTTAAAACTAGTGAATATGTTGTTGTGTGTGTGTTTGTAGGTTGTGTGTGGGCAGAATTGCACATTTGTGATTCAGGCGAATGGCACCGTGTCGGCGTGTGGAGAGGGCAGTTATGGCCGTTTGGGTCAGGGCAACTCGGACGACCTGCACATTCTCACTGTCGTCTCAGCATTACAAGGTAGTTAACAACACAAACGCGTACACACACACAGGTTAAAGACACACATTTGTTTTTTTGGGGGGCTCATAGGTAAACATTTCGTCAGGTGAATTGATTAGATAGCGAAGCAGTGTCTTGGTTGCATACATGAAAACATTTTGATTAATATTGTAATATTTTCACTTTAGAGATCAAAAGATATCTAAACTGTAAATGAAACATTTTACCCAATAAACAGTGTGTGTGTTTGTGTAGGGTTTGTAGTGACTCAGCTGGTCACGTCATGTGGCTCCGATGGACACTCGATGGCTCTGACTGAGAGCGGTGAGGTGTTCAGTTGGGGAGACGGCGACTACGGCAAACTGGGCCACGGCAACAGTGACCGTCAACGCCGGCCACGCCAGATAGAGGCACTACAAGGAGAGGAGGTGGTGCAGGTCAGCAACCAACACACACACACACACACACACACACACACACACGCACGCACACATGTTCACATATACATGTACACTGGAGGTTGGATAAAGCTAAAACAGCCGCCAGCTAACAAAACTTTCTGATGTTAAAGGCAGGGTCTACGTTGTTTGAAAGCCAATATTGACATTTGAAATCACCAAAACAAACACGCCCCTAACCCAATTAGGTCCCACGCCTGTATTGATAGCTCCGCCCACACATACATCCGTAACCCAGGCAACTACTGGAAAGAAATGTGTCTTTATCATATCAAGGGAAGAACAATACGATTGTAGATAAACAAACAAGCAAAAATGCCACACAAGCATAATGATGTAAAGGACAAAGGCATATATTAGTTCTGTGTAACAAAGCAAAACCAACGTTACTCACCTATCGAGAAGGAAAAAAGCGCCTCGCGTCTTAAGTAAAGTCGGCCACATATTCACAGGTCGGAGTTTCCCGAGTCGATAACTCCTGAGCTAAACGCTGTTACTACACAAAACGCGGTTGTAGCTGCCTCTCTACATTACTACGATAGAAAAGAGGTGTTATTTGTGTAGTAACAGCGTTTAGCTCAGGAGTTATTGACTCGGGAAACTCCAACCTGTGAATATGTGGCCAACTTCCTGCTCCTTCAGTTCTCTCCAGCGCTGGAAAGCTGATCCTATATTAACACGTCCTACTTCTTGCCTTATCGTAAGTCTTTCTTCTCTTTCTTTCTTTGTTTTTATCCTCCATGTCAATGTTAAAACCGCTTTCTGCTAATGTCACAGATGCGCAATGAACACTCTCTCCGCCCATATCGACAAGACCCGCCCCTTTCTGCTCATTGGCTACACGTTTGTTTCGTTTTTGTTTTGTTTTCTGAAGCATTTCTCAAACAACGGAGACCCCACCTTTAAAAACGGGTGTTTATGTACGTGTGTTTATGTCCGTGTGTGCAGATGTCATGTGGGTTTAAACACTCGGCCATCGTCACAGCAGATGGTAAACTGTTCTGCTTTGGGAACGGAGACTACGGCAGACTTGGTCTGGGCAACACGTCTAATAAGAAACTTCCAGAACGAGTCACAGCTTTGGATGGACAACAGATTGGCCAGGTCAGCAAAGTCTCTCTCTCTCAAACACACACACACACACACACACACAACAGGTTGTATAGGTGTTGAAGTGAGCTGTGTGTGTGTGTGTTTGTGTTTAGGTGGCATGCGGACTAAACCACACTTTAGTGGTGTCAGCCGACGGATCGACCGTCTGGGCGTTTGGAGACGGAGATTACGGGAAACTCGGTTTGGGAAACTCCACTGCTAAGTCTTCACCACAGGTAACAAACTGTAAATAAACTCGAACACACACACAAACTGTAACCAAACTGTGTGTGTGTGTGTGTGTGTGAGAGTGGGCCATGAGAAATATTGCTTGAGTTTCTTTGAGTATTTGTTTGAGTATCTGTTTACTTACATTTTATGTTGTTGAAATGTCAATGAAACAAGTCGTCATTTATGTTGTAGCATTTATGTAGTTCATTTTCACCGAAACAGGAAGCCAATAGCATTTTGTTCACCTGACGTGTGCTTGATGTTTGTTTTGGAGCAAACCAGTTTCTAGATAAAGTTTAGGCTCACATATATATATATATATATATATAAAATAAAGGCGACAACAATTTTGTATTTATGGCGACTTTAATAAGATTAAAACGAAGCCTCTGGGTCTCCTTCTGTCCTGAGGATTTAACATCATGAACCGAATCCTAATGAATCGATTCTGAATCGGATCAAAGTGTCAATAAAGACAATAGTGAACTCTATCATTTTTACACCCTTTAAGATACCGATTTTCTTATTATTTTTTTCTTCTAGAAAGTGGACGTCCTGTGTGGTATCGGCATTAAGAAGGTGGCGTGTGGAACCCAGTTCTCTGTGGCTTTGACTAAAGATGGAAATGTTTACACTTTTGGCCAAGGTACGTTCGCTTGTTCGCTTGTTCTTTCTTTCTTTCTTTCTTTCTTTCTTTCTTTCTTTCTTTCTTTCTTTCTTTTCCTGAAGTGAAAATGCTGGATTTAATCCTAAAATACACAATAAATTCACACACTTTTGTGGTTCAAGTGATTCACAGATCTGTTTTGACTTTACACTATCATAGATCGCCTGATCGGTCTCCCAGAGGGTCGCGCTCGCAATCACAACCGCCCGCAGCAGGTCCCCGCCCTGGTGGGTGTGTTTATCAAGGATGTTGCGGTCGGGGCAGAGCATACACTCGTGCTGGCATCTACAGGAGACGTTTACGCTTGGGGGAGCAACTCCGAGGGGCAGGTAAACTCACGTGTTACATGAAATGGTACCGGTCATATAAAACTAGTACTCGGGTCACAAGCAATCTGGTTTTGAGTTTGCAAGCAAGTGAGAAAAGGTGGAAAATGTTTTTATTTGTGGGTGAATATGAAGAGATTTATGATCTTAGGAATTTTCCAGCGTGTGAAATAAAGAATAATAAAAGCACGTTACTCCTGGTAGTGAATCTCATCTAGACCAGGCTGAATGTTTAGCTCGTGCTAGCGAAGAGCTCAGCGTCGTTATTGGGTACGGGTTAAAACGGAGGAATCAAGAAGAACAAACTCGTGTATAAACGTCAGAGATGGGGGACTCGAGTCATATGACTTGACTCGAGTCAGACTTGTCGCAAATTTGAGACTTGCTTAACAAATATTAAATAAAGACTCGACTTTGACTTGACATTCATGACTTGAGACTTGCTTGTAACTTGCACATGTGTGACTTACTCCCACCTCTGGTTAAATGTTTAACAGTTTACTTAGATGATGATGATGGTTGTGTGTGTGTGTGTGTGTGTGTGTGTGTGTGTGTGTGTGTGTGTGTGTGTGTGTGTGTGTGTGTGTGTGTGTGTTCAGCTCGGTTTAGGCCACACTAACCACGTACGAGAGCCGACTCTCATCACGGCTCTGCAAGGTAAAAACATCCAGCAGATTTCTGCAGGACGCTGTCACAGTGCCGCATGGACCGCTCCGTCAGTTCCACCCAGAGCACCAGGTATACACACACACACACACACACACACACACACACACACACACACACACCCTATAGTTGTGTCTAAACATTGACTTGTGCAGGCTCGTCCATGCCGCTGCAGCTCGGTCTGCCCCTGAGTGTCCCTCCACAGTACGGAGCTTTGAGAGACATGAACATGGAGGCGCTGAGAGCTCGGCTGCGTCTGCTCTATCACTTCTCTGACCTCATGTACTCCTCCTGGAGACTGCTAAACCTCAGCCCTAACAACCAGGTACACACACACACACACACCTGTACACACAAGTATCCACTCCACACTGAGCTTATTGATTATTTGAAAATTGATTATTGTCTGGAACTTAAAGGGACTAGATTTGGAATTTTCTGTCACGCGTCCACACACAATTTTGGGGAAAACATTTTTAGCTCGATGGAGAAGTTTAACGATCAAATGAAGTAAACACGGCTGTTATTTCTGGGGACTTTATAAATACTTCACTTAAGAATTGAGCGATTATTAAACACAAACATCCCAAACTTTTCAGCATCATTATATTTAGTATCACGGTGCAAACGGCCAAATTTGTCCATTTTGTTTCTTTCAAATTAAGGAAACTCTTAGACCATAAAGAAACTTTATAGACACTATCATCACTTTAAACTGAGGTGTGTGTGTGGTGTGTTACAGAGTTGCACGTCTCATTATAACCCTGGAACATGGGGTATTGTCCAGGGGCAGCTGCGCCCTCTGCTGGCTCCACGTGTGTATATGCTGCCGATGGTGCGCTCCATCGGTAAGACCATGGTGCAGGGCAAGAATTACGGCCCTCAAATCACCGTCAAGAGAATCTCCACTCGGTCAGTAACAGCACAAAGGGGTTAAAGGGTTTAATTCCTCTTATAATACACCAGCCTGATGATTCTGCTTTATTAAAGAAAGGATATTTTGATCTATTTACGTCTTCTGAGTTTCTGTTTTCATTTATGTTTTCTTCTCTCTCTCTCTCTCTCATGTGAAGCGGGAGGAAGTGTAAGCCCATTTTTGTGCAGATCGCTCGGCAGGTAGTGAAGCTGAACGCATCTGATCTCAGGCTGCCCTCTCGGGCATGGAAGGTGAAGCTGGTAGGCGAGGGAGCAGATGACGCAGGAGGAGTTTTTGATGACACGATTACTGAAATGTGTCAGGTGTGGTGACCTTCAGATTGCTGACGTAAAAATGTTCACCTAGACATGACCATAACAGAGTGTGTGTGTGTGTGTGTGTAGGAGCTTGAAACCGGTGTGGTGGACCTGCTCATCCCCTCTCCTAATGCCACTGCAGAAGTGGGCTACAACAGGGACAGGTCAGGAGTTTTATTGTTTACATTCATGTTATAACTGTAACCATTAACATTAACCAGCATTAATTAACATTAACCAGCAAAGCACTGTTAATGGTGCTGGACATATTTAGCCTCATTAAGTAAAGTAAGTACTGTAGTTTTGTGGGTGTCAATAAATCCAGCAGATAGATAAATAAAATAAATAAATCTCCTCTAATAAAAAGGTCAAGTCAAAAAAGTCACAATCTAATAAACAAATAAGTTCAATTTAATTAAGGCAATTAAGATCTATATTATTTTATTAAACTGAAAGCTCTTTTGATTGAGTGTGTGTGTGTGTGTTTGTGTGTGTTTCAGGTTCCTGCTGAACCCCTCAGCATGTCTGGATGAGCATTTGCTGCAGTTTAAATTCCTGGGCATCCTGATGGGCGTGGCCATCCGCACCAAGAAACCTCTGGACCTGCATCTGGCTCCGCTGGTGTGGAAGCAGCTGTGTTGCATCCCGCTGATGCTGGAGGACCTGGAGGAGGTGGACCTGCTGTACGTCCAGACACTCAACAGCATCCTGCACCTGGAGGACAGCAGCATCACTGAGCAGAACTTCCACGAGGTGCACGCACATGCACACTAACACACGCACATGCACACTAACACACGCACATGCACAATAAAACATGCATGCACATGCACAGAAACACATGTGCACACATACACAAACATGTGCACACATACACACACACTAATACATGCACGCACATGCACACACGCAAACACATGTGCACACATACACACAAACACATGCGCCCACACACAAACATATACACACACTAACACATGCACGCACACGCACACATACACCCAAACACATGCGCGCGCACACATACACACACACACACACACAAACAAATGCACGCACATGCACACAAACACGTGTGCACACACAAAAACACAAACATACACATGCACACAAACACCAACGTGCACACACAAAAACATACACACATGCGTGCGCACACAAAAACATACACATGCGCGCACACAAATTCATATGCACACACACAAACACCAGTGCGTGCACACAAACAAATACATGTGGGCACACACACAAACACCAGTGCGTGCACACACACAAACACCAGTGCGTGCACACACACAAACACCAGTGCGTGCACACACACAAACACCAGTGCGTGCACACACACAAACACCAGTGCGTGCACACACACAAACACCAGTGCGTGCACACACACAAACACCAGTGCGTGCACACACACAAATACACGTGCGCACACACAAAAACACCAGCGCGCACACACACACTAACACCAGCACGCTCACACAAAAACATACACATGCGTGCGCACAAATTCATGGGCACACACACTAACACCAGTGCGCGCACACAAAAAACATACTCTCACACAGATGCGAGGGTATATGCGCACACACTTTTTGCTGGAGTACAGAGTGCCTTAGTGTATGTACATAGTATCATGGTTGTGTTGTTCTTTTTGTAGATGATTCCTCTGGACTCATTTGTGGGTCAGAGTGCTGATGGGAAAATGGTGCCCATCATTCCAGGAGGAAACAGCATCCCTCTGACCTTCTCCAACAGGAAAGAGTATGTAGAACGTGCCATAGAGTACCGGCTACACGAGCTTGACCGTCAGGTAGGGGTGTGTGTGTGTGTGTGTGTGCGTGCGTGTGTGTGTGTGTGTATGTTATCATTAGTAGATTCTGTGGTGACATTTTATTATTCACACGAAAGAAACAAGAAAAAAAAAAGATAGTCATTTCTAACCACCAAAATATTAACACTTTCTCCAGTGGTACCTGAGACTCCACCCACATTCACAGTCATTTTATACCTTCGCCCAGATTAATCATCAATTATTTCGGTTCTTTTTAATTTGGTTCGTCCTCTGAAGGCTGCAAACATTTCTGGAGTCGACAGTCCTGCTGCTTGTGGACTAAGAAGTGTGTGTGTGTGTGTGTGTGTGCGCGCCAGGTGGCAGCTGTGCGAGAAGGCATGTCGTGGATCGTACCGGTGCCTTTGCTCTCGTTGCTGACCGCTCGGCAGTTGGAGCAGATGGTGTGTGGTCTGGCGGAGATCAGCGTGGAGGTGCTGAAGAAGGTGGTACGTTATCGGGAGGTGGAGGAGCAGCAGCAGCTAGTTCAGTGGTTCTGGCAGACGCTCGACGAGTTCTCTAACGAGGAACGCATGCTGTTCATGCGCTTCGTCTCCGGACGCTCGCGCCTCCCTGCTAACACGGCTGACATCTCACAGCGCTTCCAGATAATGAAGGTGGACCGGGTAAGAAACACGCACGTACACACACAAACACACACACACACACACACAGACTCTTTCTGTCTGTCTTCTCTCTCAGACCCATTCGTTCTCTTTCACACATTCTATTACGTTTTTCCACCAATCACAGTTCCTCTCTCACACTTTGTTTCTTCTCACTCTGCTTTCAGCCATACGACAGTCTTCCCACGTCCCAGACCTGTTTCTTCCAGCTCCGCCTCCCACCCTACTCCAGCCAATCAGTGATGGCGGAGCGGCTACGCTACGCTATCAATAACTGTCGTTCTATCGACATGGACAATTACATGCTGTCTCGGAACGTGGACAACACGGAGGGCTCGGACACCGACTACTGACCGAGCCGCAAGGCACAAAGACACACCGAAACTCAGATTCGGCTCTTTTTAAACGAGAAACGCAAAACTCACCGGTTTTTATTTTTCACTTCCTTCATTAGCTGTTAAAGCGGTCGGGTGGAGTTAACGAAAGCCAGAGTATCAATTGTGAAACATTTGTGTTTTTCTGCTTTATCTCTCAATTCTTCTCAACTCCACCCTCCCTTTTTTTTTTTAAAGGATTTTTCTGCATTTTTTTCATTTACTTAAAGAAAAGAAAAAAAAAAACTGGTCTAGAGATAAAAGGAAACCATATTGTACATTGTGTATAATGCTTCATTAGAAATTGTTTTAAGTCCATATTTATTTCGTTTTAATTTTTCTGGAATTGCCTTCACCCCGTTTAATAGTGCAACAATTAAAAGCTTCAAACTCAGAACTGCTTTTAATTCCCTTTGTTTGTAGCGAAAGGTCAAAAAGTGCAAAGTAGTAGAAAGAGTCACACAAACAGTTATCTAACGTTCGTCAACCTTTAATTGTTTCTGCACCATTTTATAAACGTTCTGCCACACGGCCGAGGTTACAGCAGTCAGAATCTTAGGCCCCGTTCACACTGCAGGTAAAAGTCAACACTCAAATCTGGCCCAGATCTGAGCCACTTCCATATGTGGTCCTGAATCAGACCCAAATCTGATTTTTTCCAATGTGGCCACAGTATGAACAGCCAAGGCGGATTTGCTGCGAATTTTTACGTCAATCTACATCGAAATTTGTCACAATTATGCGCCGGCGAAGACTTTTTTTTGCTTAACACACACACGTTACCAGTCGTTTGTGACAGGTAACATGGGTGTTATATTAAGTGTGTTACATGAACCAGCTCATAATGTTTGCATTGAATACATCACATTATAGCAGTACATGATATGTTTGCTTGCACCAGATGATACAATACTTCCTCCATAACCTCGCCAACTTTTTAGCGCGACGGCATGCTGTGTGTGACGTTATCGTTCGTTTGCGCACGCGGGTCAGTTCGAAACAGCAAACTGTTCACACTGGTATCTGATATAGGCCACATTTTAAAAGGTAATGTGAACAGACAAACAAAAAAAATCAGATCTGAGCAAAATATCCGAATTGAGCGTTAAGACTTGCAGCGTGAACGTGGCCTTAAACAGCAAGAAGAGCAGATCAGACTTCAATCGGCTAATAAAGTACGCCAAATATCCTTCACTTTTAAAGGTAATTTCACCTCAAATATTTACAACAAACTGTCACGTCTCGTTCACACTTAGTCAAAGTGAAGATGTTTAAAGTGATGATTATTAATAATTAAAACTTTTTTTTTTTGGATGTAATTAGTGTCAGCAAAATATAAAGTGAACACTTATCTTCCTACTTCATAAACTCAAAGATTTACGTACAAGATGTAAATAAATACAGCTAAATTAGGGCTAATGACAAGTCCTTGATTTAATTTTATATATATTATCATCTCTAGAGACAGATCATTTTAATTAAAGATTTAAAGCGCTACAGATGAGAGCTCCAGTCTTACGACCAGCCTTAGCATCGCTATTATTATAGGATTATTTCACATAATTTGTTTTAGTTTTAAAATTGGACTACATTTATATAAACACATGTTTTATGTAAGAAAAAGAAAAAAGATCCAAAAACCTCGAATCAGCAGACTGATGATTTCTACACTGATGTTTTACTTTCTCGATTGTTAAGAAAAAACAAACAAACAAAAAAAACCATGGTGATGTCCTCCTCCAGGCTTCTGTAGTCAGTTACCGATCAGGGTTTCGGCTCGTGTGTGGATCTCAAAACCAATTTCTCAGTAAAATCACTGAGAAACACGAAACACCGAATCGACACAAAGCTATTAAACGAAAAAAACAAAACATTTTTTTTTTTTTTTTTACAAACTCGCTCTCCTTCTGTCCCAAACAGAAAGAAAGAGTTGAGGTACAGGGACAGAAAGGGAAACAGGTACAAAAAAGTGCCAAACACGAAGAAAAAAAAAAATCCCCAGTCCCACAGCGTCAATCTACCAAGAGTCTGAAGATTCGTGAACTGGCTGAGCTCCAGTCTTTACAGAGAGAGAGAGAGAAAGATTCTGTTATCTCTGCCTGTTATTGACCAGGAGGAAGTCTTTGTCCCTGCAGGTAAGACAAAGTCTGAGGTTCCTCATGGAGCCACCGGCACAGAAGAACGCCCACACGGCCATCACACACACGACCATGTAGGTGGGGATCAGACTGCCTTCGTACTGCGGGTTCACGAACGTCTGGAACAGAAAACGTGAAAGAGGTCCTGAGCTTTTACACAGAAATGACACAGAACTAAAACTAAAGAGACAGCAGGAACCTGTGTGTGTGTCTCCGTCTCTCTCTCGGTGTATCTGACTCACTCTTTCGGCTCTATTTGTTTTTCTGTTCTTCTGTCCATGTGCATGTGCTTCACTGTAAGTCTCTTTCTGTCTCGCCGTCTTTGTGCGGCTCTCATCTTGTGGTCCCTTATTTTCTTTCTGCATGCATGTCTCGCTCTCTGTCTTAGTGTGTGTGTCTCAATCTGTCTGTCTTTATCTTGGTCTGTGTGCATGTATTTTGTGCGTGCGTGTCTGTGGGCATGGGCGTAAGTTTCATTTAACAGTAGGTGGGGACAAAAAATATTAAATTTCTCATGAGCAATTTTTGAAGGGGGGACACAAATAATAGTCTAATTGTACTTATAAAGACACTGTATGTCCCCACAGTGAACATATCTTATTATTGTAGCATGGAGACGCATCATTATGGTCATTTTCAAAGTTTTTCTTCAAAGCAAATAAAACTATCAAAAATAATCACAACAATAAAAACAAGGAATTAAAACAAGGTTTAAAATTGTTTTTAAAAGGAATTAAGACACTTAATCACAATAGAAATTGATTATACAAAAAAATACAGTGAGGTCAGTTCGGACGTAGCACAGTGATCATTTAGTAAACGCACAGCTAAACAATATGCTAATTGTGGTCGTTAATATTAAGTTAACATTATGCCAAGTCGTCCCAAATAAAACAATGCATGGGAAAAGGCTTTGGTGAGTTAGTTACAGTGCACTATGTAACAAGCTATTATAAACTAGCTAACGTTAACTAGCTATTGTAAACTAGCTAACGTTAACTAGCTGATGTAAACAAGCTAATGTTAACCAGCTATTGTAAACTAGCTATTGTAAACAAGCTAACGTTAACTAGCTTTTGTAAACTAGCTATTGTAAACAAGCTAACGTTAACTAGCTGTTGTAAACAAGCTAACGTTAACTAGCTGATGTAAACAAGCTAATGTTAACTAGCTGATGTAAACAAGCTAATGTTAACTAGCTGTTGTAAACAAGCTAACGTTAACTAGCTATTGTAAACAAGCTAACGTTAACTAGCTGATGTAAACAAGCTAATGTTAACTAGCTATTGTAAACTAGCTATTGTAAACAAGCTAACGTTAACTAGCTATTGTAAACAAGCTAACGTTAACTAGCTATTGTAAACAAGCTAACGTTAACTAGCTATTGTAAACAAGCTAACGTTAACTAGCTATTGTAAACAAGCTAACGTTAACTAGCTATTGTAAACAAGCTAACGTTAACTAGCTATTGTAAACAAGCTAACGTTAACTAGCTATTGTAAACAAGCTAACGTTAACTAGCTGCTGTAAACAAGCTAACATTAACTAGCTATTGTAAACAAGCTAACATTAAGTAGAGAAGTAAGATTTTAATCGCTAATATAGCAGATTCATGGAAAATTACGTCGGTAATCAGCATTTTTGCCGCAAAAATTCTACATTAAAGAGAATCGCTTTATTTAAAGTGAATAAAATCTACTTAATGGAGTTCAACATTAATTGAGCCGCAGTTGAACGACGCAACTGTTTCTAAATGCAGTTTTTGCGTTTTTTTTTTTTCTACTTACACAATTATTTAGGTATACATACATATATTTTTCAGAATAGAGTGCGCAATATTTTTTAAATAAATTTTAATTTTTTATTATCCCCCGGGATTTACGCCCGTGTGTGTGTGTGTGTGTCTCAATCTGTCTGTCTTTATCTTGGTCTGTGTGCATGTATTTTGTTTCTCTGTGTGTGTGTGTGTGTGTGTGTGTGTGTGTGAATCTCTGTCTGTCTTTATCCTGGTCTGTGTGCATGTATTTTGTTTCTCTGTGTGTGTGTGTGTGTGTGTGTGTGTGTGTGAATCTCTGTCTGTCTTTATCCTGGTCTGTGTGCATGTATTTTGTTTCTCTGTGTGTGTGTGTGTGTGTGTGTGTGTGTGTGTGAATCTCTGTCTGTCTTTATCCTGGTCTGTGTGCATGTATTTTGTTTCTCTCTGTGTGTGTGTGTGTGTGTGTGTGTGTGTGTGTGTGTGTGTGAGAGTGTGTGTGTGTGTGTGTGAGAGTGTGTCTCAATCTGTCTGTCTTTATCCTGGTCTGTGTGCATGTATTTTGTTTCTCTCTGTGTGTGTGTGTGTGTGTCTCAATCTGTCTGTCTTTATCCTGGTCTGTGTGCATGTATTTTGTTTCTCTGTGTGTGTGTGTGTGTGTGTGTCAATCTGTCTGTCTTTATCTTGGTCTGTGTGCATGTATTTTGTTTCTGTGTGTGTGTGTGTGTGTGTGTGTGTGTCAATCTGTCTGTCTTTATCCTGGTCTGTGTGCATGTATTTTGTTTCTGTGTGTGTGTGTGTGTGTGTGTGTGTGTGTGTGTGTGTGTGTGTGTGTGTTTCTTACCAAGCATGACACTAACAGGTGACTGCACACCACAACTCCAAGTGACCACCACTTCTGACGCTCACATGAGTCAAAAAAGACGACGCCCCAAAACACGTGCAGGAGAATTATAGCGAGAGTCATGAAGGCTGCAGAGGAGGAAGAAAAAAAAGAAAATGACATGTTTTAAACCAAACAATGAAACACACACACACACAGACACACAGGTTATTCACCTGAAGAAATGAAGTAATGTTGTGAATCTCCATGGATGCCCACAGTCCCTGGACCCACAGAGTCAGACAGGATGTTAACCACCGAAAACGCTCCGCTCATCAGCCCGAATCCCAGACCAGACACTGAAAACACACACACACACAAACATCAAATTGTCCTGTCACTTTTTCTTGCTGTTGGTCCCGTAATCTGTTCAAGCTACAAAATTAGTGACGAAAACAAACAAGCTTTTTACGGTCAATGTTATTTTTAAAGGAGATTCTGAGACTTCGACAATCTGTAAATGACTTATTGAAATTTTAGCTCCTTTAGAACGGAATCATTTACATGGTTGTTATTGTTTTAATAAACCAGTCATCTGCAAATTTCAGGAGCTTGACAGAGGAGTGTTTAGTGGTGCGATCATTTGTGTAGAGAGAGAAAAGCAGTGGGGAGAAAACGTGGTCCTGAGGAGCTCCGGTGCTGATGGTGTGGATGTTGGATGCGAATTTTCCCATCCTCACTTGCTGCTGGTGATCCACTGACAGATGGGGGTTGGTACAGAGAGAAGTGTCAGTTTATTCAGGACGGTACCCTGAATGATGAGGTTGATCCTTTCATAACTCCCTCATTTGTCCAGATGTTGGAGGATGTAGTGCAGTCTGATGGTGACAGCATCATCCACAGACCAGTTTGCTCGGTGAGCAAACTGCAGGGGGTCCAGTGATGTCCTTCAAGTCATGTCCTTCAAGTCATGTCCTTCAAGTCATGTCCTTCAACACCAACCTCTCAAATGACCAACGAAAAAAGCAACGAGTCTGTAGTCATTTAGTCCTGTTATTTTTGGTTTCTTGGGTACAGAGATGACGGTGAAGCATTTGAGGCAGGAAGGGACTTCGCACAGCTCCGGTGATCATCAACAGATCACCGGAGCTGTGCGAAGTCCCTCAAACGCTTCACCGTCATCTCTGTCTGTTTTGAGGCAGGCCGAAGAGACGTCATCTGGGGCTTTGGCTTTCCTTTTCTTCTGTTTGCCGAAGACTTTGCGTACATCATCTTTACAGATCTTGAGTATGAACTACAATTCACTGTAACCTCACATAAATGTGTGATTAAAGCATTTTTTAAAACTTACAGTTCATTTTATTCTGAATTTGTATCATTTTTTTAATCTGAATATGCACATTAAGTGGATTAAGTGAGATGTAATACCATAAGCCAGCTGGCGAACGGAGATGGGCATAGTCTCCTCTTGGCTGATGGCCAGCAGTCCTTCATTTGCTTTCCTGTAAACCAAATCAGGGGAATGTTATAAAAATAAAACCACATGCTAGCGTTCCTGTTTTTTTTTTTTTAAGTGTGTGTGTGTGTGTGTTTGAGTTCAGTCTCACTTTAAGAGTTTATAGTAGGCGAATCTGAAGAGTTCCTGTAGCAGGACAGACAGCAGCACTCCGAAAGCGAGCAGGCCTTTCTGCTGCGAGCTGCTGTCTTTATTACTGATCTGTACAGAGATGAACCACACCAACGACGACAGCAACAATGACACGAGCCAGAAAAATGCTCTTGACAAACATGACACAAAAACAATGGCGTAAGTACAAAAGGAAATGAAAATAAACAAATAATAAAAAGTTCCTCATCTCTCTGACACGTTCCTAATATTCCTGTACATTCCTATGCGTGTGTGGTGCCTGTATATGCAGGCCAGCACGAGACAACTATATGGCGCAACCAAACGTGATACTGTTAAATGATTGGCTGTTAGCGTGTCACTCCCTCCTTGTTAATGCAACCTAATTTGCTTCGCAACCTCTGTTTTCTTCCGACGAAGAATAAAAAAAATATTGAACACATTTTTTTTATTGATATTGATCACGTGTCTATCGCGATACATATCGTTATCGTTTTATCGCCCAGCCCTACACCAGCCACCAGGTAAAGTGACTGATTAAACCCCAAATAAAGTACTACTCCTGTAGGCTTTTTTGACATCTTGGTAACATCCATCTGCAAAACCCATGAGCCGTAAAGAGCTTACGAGGCAGGTACGGAATTAGACTGTTGAAAGGTTACAAAAAGACATTGACTATCCAAAGTAACTGTAGAAACAAAATGACTAAGTGGAGAAAATGTGGCCCAACAGCACATTATTAAAAACAGGACTTCCCTAGAGCAACATTAAAAGAATCGCAGCAATTTCTGTTTGTTCTTCAGCAATCGAGAACTGATCGCACTTCACACGTGATGACAATCTCTCAATTTCACTTATCTGAGATCCGAGGAGAGCAAGACGGAAGCCTTTTCGACCAGAAAAACAAAAACACCCAAGCGCAGCTAAAGCTTGCAAAAAAATACATCCAGTCCCCTAAAAGCATGTGAAATGGGTGTCATATTGCCAAGTCAAGATGATTTAAATGACTGCTGGAATAAAATCTAAAGATGCTTCAACAAAACAATAATTTAGGGGTACAAACTATTTCTACATTTCCCCCCTAAAATTAAGCAATTTTACAACAAAGGTAGATAAAAATGTTTCTAAAATTTATCTTGGTTTTTTACATCACAAAAAACATTTTAAAAGGGGTGTGTAGACTTTTATATATATATGTGTGTGTATATGTCTGTGTGTGTGTATATATAACATGTATGTATTGTGTATTGTATGTATGTGTATATGTGTGCGTAGTCTGTATGTAGGAATAAATAAATATATGTCTAAATATACACACACACATACATATATACATACTGTATATACACACACATATACACACATACATACAGACATATATACACACACACACACACACACACACACACACACACATTCACACACACACACGTTATCTATCTATCTATCTATCTATCTATCTATCTATCTATCTATCTATCTATCTATCTATCTATCTATCTATCTGTCTATCCGTGTGTGTGTGTGTATATAACATGTATGTATTGTGTATTGTATGTATATACGTATATATATATATGTGTGTGTGTGTGTGTAGTCTGCATGTAGGAATAAATAAATATATGTCTAAATACACACACACACACACACACACACGCACATATATATATATATATACTGTATATACACACACATATATATACACACATACATATATACACATACATACATACACACACACACGTTATCTATCTATCTATCTATCTATCTATCTATATATCTATATATAAAATGTCTGTGTGTATGATGTGTTCATTTATAAGAGTGTATTTATGTATAAATCTTGTGAAATGATGTCTGCATATTCCCAGTATGTTTGTTTTTGGTATAATTATCAAAATAATGTTATAGTATATTTTCATTATTGTGAATTTCCACATCCACACAATGTAAGTATTCCGAGGTGAAGTTAGTTTCATAAACACAACAGTCACTTAGGGACCGTCAATAAATTAACACAATGATACAAACGCATGTCACGTGACCCGGTGACTTCACAGCTGAACGGAATTTAACACAAGAGACAAATAACACACCCCTAAGCGGCTTATTTTACTAAAGAAATTGGTGGTTAGTTAAAATCCACACAGGATAATTTACTAAGTTAACACGTTCACAGCTGAACCGAGTTAAGTTTAGACTCTGTATCACGCGCACTTTTATAAACACCGCGTCATCAGTATGATGCTAACACTGCTAGCTTAGCCTGTTAGCCTGTTAGCTAACAAGCACAGCGGGGTGTTGTTAAACTTACTCACCCCGCGATGAGGAAAATAACCCTTAGAGGATCTTGGGCGATAGTGAGCATAAACAACGCTACAGCGGGACTGAAGGCGATAAAAGTACAGCCGAAAAACACCGCCGCCGTCATCGTTAAACTCAAAAATGCACTTCTACCGGAAGTAATGTAGGCATATACTTCCGGTCAGCCTATATATAATTTTTCCTGAGCGGATATATAATTATTTACAATAAGAGAAAAACAGTTAGAGTTGATCAGCATAAGGGTTAAACACAAGACGTTAATGTATTGACTTTTATACAAAATATAACCATATATCCGAATGAACACAAATAAAACTTAAAAATTATTTTTAGCATTAGCATCTTAGCCCAGTGATGGAAAATGGCAGAAGTTTACAAAATAAAAGTCATTTACAAAATAAAAAAACCGTTTTTTTAACGTTACACATTACATTAAATTTACAGCTTTACTACCAAAATGACCAAAACTACCAAAATTATTTACATTACATTTCTACTCCCTGGGTTCTTCCATTCTTCCACAGGATTTAATGCAAACGTTTTGTATTTTATCATTAACAATATGGAAGAATCCAATGCAATCTGCGTATCTAATTGAGAAATTTCCCCATTGTGGGACGAATAAAGGTATATCTTATCTTAAACCATTAGTGGTGTATATTATACAATGAGAAAAAAAAAACTATGTAAGGAAATATCAGTGCTATACGTGGACATGAAGGTGCTCGGAGGAAACGTGCACAGTATTGTTTATCCATAAAAAGAGCAAGCTTGTTTATTCCTTTAAAACTCATTAATATTGGCAGAAACCAGTGTCAGATCTACAGCCTTAGCTCAAGGTAAAGAAATAAACTTAAATTTAAATAAACAATAAACACATCATTTAATGTTGTCAGACCCATAGATAAACTGTACAGAAGGATATTCAAGAATTTCACTTTAAAAACAGTGAGAATATTTAAAGTAAAAAGATAAAATAAATACTGGAAATACTTTATCTTTTAAAAACAAATCATCTCCTTATAGACATCATGAAACATTTCTTTTATATATATATATATATATATATATATATATATATATATATATATATATATATATATATATACATACTATCTCAGTATCGAGGGCAATTAAATACTACTAATAATAATAATACAAAAAATACTAATTTTAGTTCAGCAACACAGCTTACACTCACACTGACTTCCACGGTCGAAAAACACTTAAAATTACAATTAAAAACATTTTTGTTGCACGTTTGTTGGATCCAGTCGAAAAAAAATCCCCAGTCACTGATTTAAAATGTTCTCTTGTTGTTTGGAAAAGTCTGAAAGTGGGGTAAAAAAATCCACTCTCTATAATCAGGATAGGTTTTAACGCTCAAATCAAAACTAGATTTATTTATTCTCAAGTCAGAGAATTTAGTGAGACTAGTTCCTGATTAAATTGCTCATTATATTTACTCAGAAATAGGGTTGCAAAATTCCGGGAATTTTCAAGGCTGGAAACTTTCCATGGGAATTAACGGGAATATATGGCAATTAACGGGAATATATGGGAATTAACGGGAATATCTGAAAATAAACTGGGAATTTAAAAAAAAAAATGCAGATTTGCCTATAACAAGGAACTTAAATGTAGTTAAAAAATCTTAACGGCATAATTTTGTTTAAAACAACAAGATTTAATGCAATTTAAGTTAATTTGTACCCTGCGTTCCTCGGTCACTTGCACACAGCACACTGCTTACTGGAGGGCCATTGAGGCCAAACCCCCAGCATGTACTTGCGTTCTTCCAAAACATGCACAGTAACACTTTACTTTAGGGTCATTTAACTAGTTGCTTATTAGCATGAATATTAATAGAATATTGGCTATTTATTAGTACTTATTAAGCACATATTAATGCCTTATTCTGCATTACCTTATTCTACATTCTTAATTGTACCCAATACCTAGACTTAATAAATACCTTACTAACTCTTAATAAGCAGTAAATTAGGAGTGTTACACATACACAGATAATTTGGTGACCCTCCCTCACACACTCACTCCCCCCTGAAATTAAAAAACCTCTATAAAATAATGTTTATTACAATTATTCTGTTTATTGTGTTTATTATAAGCATAATAATGTTTATTATGTTTTTGTGTTCAAGACGTCATTTTTAAATTTGTATTACCTTGCGTGCATGTCTGCTTATGACCAAACAAAATATTTATTTATGTTTGTATATGATATAGTACATTTCCCTATATTTCCAAATAATTCCCATAAATTCCTGTAAATTTCCATAAATTCCCGTAAATTTCCATAAATTCCCGTAAGGTTTCCAATTTTGAATATTTCCAAAATTCCACAGATTAAGTTCCCGTGGAAAGTTTCTGGAAACTTACAGGAAACTTTCCGCCCCTTTGCAACCCTACTCAGAAATGATAAAAGGTGTGGATGATAGAGGGTAGTTGGAAGTAGGAAGAATTCTTAAATGTTCTCCATCCACAGAGTCAGCATCTTGTGTAAAAAATAATAATAATGATGATGATGATGATGATGATGATGTTGATGATCAAGCCTTGTGAGCGAGCTCCATGACAGCGATGGTGGTACTCTGGCCAAAGATGAAGGTTCCAACAACGACAGTGACAACGCCCCATCCGGTCAGGAACATCCTGTAAGAAAACCCACAGAGACGTTTAATAGAAACGGAAATGTTTAGAGTTTATGGAGGAAATTCCATGACTGTGTCAGGCTGGATGAGAGGTACATAAACAGTACAGCTTTTCATTCAGGACTTGTTGAGGGATTGATTTTTTTTCCTGAAAAATAATTCAATCAAACTGAATTTGTGTCAGAAATGCATCTCATCCTCCTCCACACACTTGGTAAAGGAAGAGTAAAGAGAAAGCATACAGTATGGAGAACATCAGCACAGACGATCAATGAAACAATTTAACTGAATTATTGATGTGTTTTATTCAAATTAATGTATTATTTTGTCATGTTTAAGTAACAATTCTGGAAAGTGTAATAATGAGGTTCGATTTAGGATCGAGGAAAGAAATAAAAGGTTGTTCCAGAAACGTCATCCCTTCTCTGAGGAAAGCCATGCCACTTGAGTCCAGCTTACGGCTGTGATCGGACAGTCATTGTATTTCACTGTGGCACGACTGCAACGTAGTGATGAAAGTCAAATGCAATGTAAGAATTGTTGAAAATTATAAAATCGTCACTCACTTTAATCTGTGATCTAATGTTTCTGTCTGCATGGCAAAAATGAGGCACAGTCCTGTAAGAGAAGTTTCAAATCAATTTTTCGTCCCATTTCTTCATATTTTTTTGGAATTTATTTGTGTCTGTGTGTGGGTAAGTGTGTGTGTGTGTATCACCAGGAAAAATGAAGATAAAGAAGGCACTGATTCCTCCAATCACACTGATGACGTCACTCATGTCTGGAACATAGACGGCGATGAGAAGTGTCACAGCGATCCACAGGACGGTCAGAAGGACCCGACAACGGCACTCGAACCCCACCGTAACAATGGCACGTCGCTCCTGGTAACGCAGCACCAATGCCAGGATGACAGTCCTGATTTAAGAGAACAATGTTGTACAGAGGGAGGTGTGTGTCGGGATGTGTGTGTGTGTGATAAGATACATTTATAGTCTGTTCACCTGCCCAGGAGGAGTATTATGGGATAGATTGTGATAATTGAAATCCCAAACAGCAGCCTGGCGATGATCATCACCACATCGTTTCCAGGATACGACATCAGGATATCCGATGCCACGCCCCGTCCGAACGTGAGGAACCCGAACACTCCTGTCATCAGGACAGACAGACGGTTTTTATTCACTTATACAACCGTGTTAATGACAGGCGATACAGGAGACATTGCAGGTGTCATTACAGATAATGTCAGTGACATCACAGGTGATAGAGGTGACATTACACATGACATTACAGCTGACTCACCTGTGAGAGTGTAGATGAGCAGACAGAAGGTCATGGATGCCACAGAGATGAAGACCCAGTGACTGATCTTTT
Source organism: Tachysurus fulvidraco (assembly GCF_022655615.1). Lineage (NCBI taxonomy): Eukaryota > Metazoa > Chordata > Actinopteri > Siluriformes > Bagridae > Tachysurus > Tachysurus fulvidraco. The sequence goes on from NC_062519.1 coordinate 40,659,490, forward strand.
TGTTCTCCATGCTGCTGTAAATGGCAATGCAGGCTTCATGGCACTAAACCACACACACACACACACACACACACACACACACACACACACACACACACACACACACACACACACACACACACACACGGTTGATATATACAGGAGAAAGTGTAATAAATATACTCGAATTAAAGGTCAAACATAATCTCAAATCTCACCTGGAAGCCGAAGCAGATGGTGGGAACGACGCTGAACATGGAGGCCCACGAGTCTAACCTGCAGCACAAACACTCAATATTTTAGGAGTTTTCACTGATAAGGAACAGATTGGAAAATATCTGAAAAAAATCTCCCGTCTTTAAAGGAGACATGCGTGGAAAGAGTCCCCAGTGTGAGCTCTGTATTTCAGTCAGATGTGAAGCTGGAACTTGAAGTTCTCCACATCTTCAGGACAGACGAGTTTACACTTCTGTGTGTTTCGCACAAACTGGGTTTAATTTCTATCTTATTAACTTAAAGATGGAGAATAAAAAGGGAACTACTGAGGGAACCACTGTTTATACTGTAGCTGAGAGAACAGAAGACACACACACACACACACACACACACACACACACACACACACACACACACACACACACACACACACACACACACACACACACACACACACACACACACACACTATTGTTGAAGAGCTCACTCTGGTAACAACAAAAATCTTCTGAAACAGAACAGATTCATGACACTTCAGTGTCCTTCAGTCGTTTTCTGTGGAAACATTTAAATTTTTATCCGAGTAGATTTTTTCCTTCAGAAGCTTCACCATCCACTGAATTCCAAGAAACCAGACCGATTTGTTTAAACATTAAATATTAAAACTAAAAGTTACATTCAAAAATGTTAAGAAAATTCTAAATCAATAACTTTTTTGTCTTCGGCTCATGTCTACACTCACCCTGTGTGTTGAGGACGGAGATCAGCCTTGTGCTCCTCTTTCAGGTAATATTTAACGATTACAGCCACGCTGAGGTACGTAGCAGCCAGAGTCCCTAATACACTGCATTACACACACACACACACACACATATAGTAATCATCTCTTAAAGAAATGAACCAATGATTAAAGTAATATTCACTGAGTTCACTCTGATAGACACCTGGTGTATTTCTGGATGCTGATTTCTTTAGGGATGGACAAAGGGAGGATGATGATGAGGCACACGATGAAGAGCGAGAAGCTCTGATCCGTATACCAGTGATAGGGCATCATGTTCGCTCCAGTCACCATTTCATATACAGACAAACACACTAAACACACACAAAGACATCCGATTACAAATGAATGAACGTCAGATTTTAACCTAACAGATGAATCCGGATTAGATTAGCCTGATTAAACTGAGCCAGGAATCACATCATGAGCAAAGGATATATATATATATATATATACAGTATATAAGCCACGATGAAAACAATAGATTTTTTTTAGACTTTATTTTTCATCTCCAGCGTATCATCATCTTATGTTCGGACCTCGCCACATTTAAGAAATATTATGTATATTTTTTATTAATTTAATATTATTATTTTAAATAATAATAATTGTAATTAATATTATAAGGAATTATTAATATTGACTAATGATAAATCTAAATTCTAAATAAGTGATTTATTCCTGTTTAAATAAGCATATCAATAATTGAGTTTTATCTGGGATTAACTTCATTTCAGAATACAAGGAAAAATCCACCATCATGTAATATCATCACCAGGCCAATCCGACTAACTCTGGTTTACAGGTATGAAGAAACAACCAGTAAAAAACTAGTAACATCGAATAATATGATACTAAAACATATGAGCAAGCTATTACATGCACTGCTATAAATGCTGAATCATTTGACTTGATTCTTTTGTTTTATAATTGACTCGCTGACTAAGTGAGAAAGTCAGACAAAGTTTGCAACGTTATGCTTGGAACTTGTTCCGATTTTTAGGAAGACATAAAGAACAAAACATTTAAAAATGGCACATAGATGCAAGTCAGCTCTCTGTATCCAGATAAAAGAGTCATCTCAAAGAGTCGAATCATTTCTGAATGACACATCACTACTACAGTGATTTTCATATGGACCAAAAAGAAACATTAAACACACACACACACGCCGCGCGCACACACATGCACATACACATGCACACACACATGCACATACATGCACACACACATGCACACACACACACATGCACACACTCGCACACACACAATCACACACACTCACTCACTCACATTTCTCCAGCTGGTCCTGTACCACCACGAGGAACGCCACAGAGATCATGAAGAGGTTAAAAACGAAGCATATCTCACAGAGATACCCGATCCTGCGGCCGCACACTTCTTTCACCACGTCGTGATATGTGCTCTGTCGGCTGATAGAAGAGGCATAGCCGAGGATGACCAGGCCGCTGATCAGGAAGATCAAAGACACCTGAAGGGGAGAAAAATCCTAACACAGTGCTGATAAAAAAACCCCCCCACAAACTTCCTTTCTATGCTGTGTACTAATAAAGATTCTCAAAATTAAACAGAAATCAAATAAATCTTTTCAAACTGGATCCTAGAAACAATAAATGTGCTATAGGCTGCACAACACGCTTTTTTGTATGCTTTATTTGACATAACATAGATAGATAGATAGATAGATAGATAGATAGATAGATAGATAGATAGATAGATAGATAGATAGATAGATAGATAGAAGAACACACACAGAGAGACACACTATTAGTAATAGCATGTGAAAAACAGCATGCAATTTACACCTTAATGAGAAGTGTACGTACACACACACACACAGAGACACACACACACACACAGACACACACAAAATCTTTCTCTATCACAACTCTTATATATACACACATTCATTCATTATCTCTCTCTCCCTCGCATTCTTTTATTGATTCTGTGTCCAGCTTTATGTCCAGCATCATGGGGGAAAATTGCGGTGAAAGAACTCACTGTGTGTTTTTACTTTTGTGTAGAAGATGGATTTACAGTATTGTATAAAATTCACAACATATAACATATGCTAAACGGTAAAGAATTCTGGAAGGACATTTACTCAGTTGTTCCATATAAAACGTGTTTGAGGAGGAAAACGGAGAACCGGGGGAAACCCATACAAACACGCAGACGTTAACACGAGCTCAGGATCGAATGCAGCAACTATTGTGCTAATGAATGTACAGCGGTTGTCATGGTAACAGGAGATGTTTGGCTGTTCTGAGAAAATGATGATGTAGAACACTGAAGACTCTGATACTGTAAACCCAATTGTTTGGTTGCAGAAAATGGGGGCATTTGCAAATTTGCAGAATCTTGAATATTCGTGCATATATAATCAGAGCGGCTAATTCAGTCCCTTTGGACTCGTAACGTTTAACGGAAAATGAGTACAGAGGATGTGAGAAGCGTACATGAACTTACCATTTCTACACTGATGGCTCTGCTCACACCTCCTGCTTTCTCAAAAGCCCAGGGGAAGTTAAGGAGTCCGGCACCAAGTGCTGACTTCAGCATGATGAAAACCGCACCGAAGGAACCGAGACGCTGTGCATCCGTGTCTCGCGCTGGTTTATACAGCAAGCTGATGCTGCGGATGCTCTCACGCGCCAGTTCCTCCATGCTGCCTTGTGCTCAGCTCCTCACGAACAAATCTGGTGTAGTGCTGAGGGGTAACGCAACCGGACAGAGACGCCACCGGTGATACCGAACTTTACTGACAAAGAGCTCTGTGCAAGTGCAGAGTAAATACTGGTCCGGTTCACCTCAACATGACCGGCTCTTCGTTATACAGTGCACGCTCTCCAAGTTAAGGCACTTATAGATTAAATTTAGCACTCAGGTGAGAAATGTTGAAGAGATCTGCTAGTTTTTGACCTGACTCGTGGCTCGTGAGTCGGTTATTTGAAGCATTGCACGTGCAAGTTTGCGACGTTATGCTTGGTACTCGTTCTGATTTTTAGAGACATAAAGAACAAAAATTTTAAAAATGGCACTTAGATGCAACACACACACACACACACACACACACACACACACACACACACACACACACACACACACACACTTATTTGAAGAATAAGTGCATTTGAGAGTGCGTTCTGTCAATGTGTGTATGTATTAAGGTAAGCGAGAATGATTAGAAACGCAGTCACGTGTCGTGTCCGTCAGACTCAGATTTATAAGTATGTGAATAATTATTGGCTATAAAATAAAATAAAAAAAGCAATCAAAATACAAACAAACAAAGTTACAAAAAAAAAACAATTTGGACCAAAAGCAGGGTTCTAAAATGTTTTCCGGTTATGAGAAGCTGAAATTAATTACATTTTTTTATTGATTTACTTTTTTTATTATTATTATCAATTGTACACAATTTTCAACATCATTTAAACTTTTACTATAAATAAACAAGTGAACAAACATTGCCTACGACTCTATACGATGACACTCCGGTCCTGTAGGTGGCGCTAAAGATTAAAATCCGCCAGGGTTCAAATAAACAACCCCAAAACATCACCGTTTCCGGTTTGGTGCTCATGTGCAACATGCCTGTTGATACTAGACGTATCCGTGGACCGGAGGTATCACAGTCTCCGTTATTATTTCTCGCTCCGGTGCCACAGACGGCTGTAGGTGGCGGCGGCAGCAGACGAGGTGCGCGAGGACACGGTGATGTTCGCCCGGTGTTCTCGCGCTGTGGTCTCGTGAGCCAGGCCAAGGGTTCTGCGTACCTTGAGTCCGGCAACACGAAGATCATCTGCTCGGTGTTCGGTCCGCGTGAAGCCGAGCGCAAGGACGAGACCGACATGAAAACCGGACGCCTCGCGTGCGACTTCCGACTGGCGCCGTTTTCGTGCCCGAAGCGCGGCGCCTGGATGCAGAGCGCAGAGGAGCGCGACGTGTCCACGGCGCTAACGGAGAGCCTGCATCCCGGCGTGTGCCTGCACCGGTACCCACGCGCACAGATCGACGTGAACGTCATAGTGCTGGAGAACGACGGGTCCGTTCTGGCGCACGCGGTGACGTGCGCGTCCATGGCGCTGGCGGACGCAGGGATCGAGATGTACGACACGGTGCTGGGCTGCGCGCTGAGGCAGGACGGAGACCGGTGTCTCGTGGACCCCGACCTGAAGGAGGAGGAGGAGATGGAACAGGGCAGTGGAGAAAACCAGGGACGTGTCACGGTGGCTCTTCTCCCCAACCTCAACCAGATCTCCGGGCTGCAGGCTGATGGCGAGATGCGCGAGGACACGATAACGGCGGCCGTGAGAACGTGTATGGACGGCTGTCACAAGCTGTACCCGGTGGTGCAACACGCCATCCTCCGGGCAGTGAAACAGAAAGCACCTCCTCCACCAGAAAAATGACTCCTCCTGTCTCCCTTTAATCAGGGTTCACTTTTGTACCGTGATTTACTTTCCAACAATTCTGAAAGATTCAATAAAAAAAAAAAAAAAACTTTCTCAACCAATCTCATTTATTCTGTTTTATGGGCTTTGTGTCTTCAATCAGACAAAATATACTTATAAAAGTTATTATAAGGTGGGATTATGTTCTGTCCGACAATTTGGGATTTTAAAAGCTTATCGTGAAAGTTTTTAAACATTTCTCTAAATTTCTTTATTTTATTTTCTACCTGAAAGCAACGTTTTGTTCTAAAACCTCTCGCGTATTTACGTAACGTGATAAATTTCTGCACAAGTTTACACACAAACACAACCTCACACTTTAGCTAGCATGAGGTAAAGTTTATCTAGTTAGCTTAATGCTAACTTAACATGAATTTGGAGTATTAGTCATATGTATAATTCTATAAAGACTAGTGTTATAGAATTAAAATGTTGAACTAATACTGTGAATAATTTTTACATAAGACCGGACCGTATAAATATATAAATAATATCTTTACTATAGACATTAGCTAGATAGCTAAGCTAATAAGCTAATACCCTTAAAGTTTTTATAAAATAAGGAGCCTTTTCCCCTCGTTTTTCCCACAGGACAAATACAGATACAGCAAAGGAGAATAAAATTTGACAACCATTTAAAAAATCTTATTACTGCGTTAGCATTTACCCGCTAGCTCAAGGTCTCGGACGGTCACCGTCAAATTTAGAAAAAGGACAGAGTCGATCACGTGAATGTTATTTAATTAAACAGCAATAATAAACAATACATATATCATATGAATGGCAATTAAATAATCCGAACTATATTCTAGAAACCCTGACTCAAGCTGAGGTCTGTGTGTGATATCAGATGCACTTTTTGTAGTCAACATAGCTTCAGTAACTGACAGGAGACAATCATATGGTCTGGATTTATTCTAACATGAATTACAAGAATGTTATTGTTCATTTCTTTAGCTAAAGTAAAGGACTTTATGTAAGAGACAAGTAGTCGAGCTCAAGTGGTTAAGGCTCTGGGTTGTTGATCGGAGGATCGGCTGCCGATGTTGGGCCCTTAAGAAAGGCCCTTAACTCTCACTGCTCCAGAGGTGCTGTATCATGGCTGACCCTGTGCTCTGATCCCAAACTCCAAAGGGTGGGATATGTGAAGAATGTAATGTATTTGTGACAAAATAAAAATTTCTAGTCATTCATTTATTCTCAGTAAACCCTTCATTCTAGTCCAGGCCACAGAGGATCCAGGGTTATCCTGGGAAAGTTGTGTGTGAGCTGGGAATTCACGCACACATTTATTCATATGGGGAGTTTAACTTCATAAATCCACCTACAATTGTTTTTGGAGCTGGGAGAAAACTGACACAAACACAGACACCAGGAGAATGCGGACAATAACCCGAGCTCAGAATCGAACCCTCCACCGAGCCGCTAGGATTCGGTCCGAGGAATCAATCGTATTTGACGCTTCCTTAGCGTGTCAAACCTAATTTGCATAGAATTAAGAAAAAGTGTTGTTTTGTCACTGAAATCATGGCACTGTGTAGCTTTGTTGCTCACAGGTGTGAATGTATTGAACTCATTAGAGAGTGTGAATGATGCAATGATAAGAGACAACAAATTATTCTTATTCATCATATTATGGGTTATGACACAAACAACCTTTAAACCAATTAGCTAAAAAAAGTGGCTTTTTCTAGCATACATTCAAACGTATGTGTGTGAGTGTGTGTGTGTGTATGTGTGTGTGTGTGTGTGTACACTCAGTGTGATTTCAGCGTGATCTGTGTGATCTCTGCGCGGCTGCCGATTCTCATTGGAATGCCGTAATAAACCGTTCCAGGAGTAACGTAGATCATAGTGTTTTCCGAGACGCGGTAAAGTCCACAGAAGTACGGATTCATCAGGAACGCCAGAACAGTGAGAGGGAAGAGCTGACCAGCGTGAGTATGACCTGAACGTCACACAAATAGAGGCAGAATATTTTGAGTTACTGGTTCAGATCCCTTAATGATAATGAAATAATATAGAAATGTTTTTTTTTTTATACCAATTAATTAAATAACATTAATGCTCATAATCAACAAACACTAGTGTAATTAATTAAACATGAATTAATTGATCTTTGTTAATTACTAATGAATAAGTTAATAATAATTTAATAAATGCATTTTCAATTATTTAGACCGAAAGCGAACATTTTGACATGATCATAATGAATGAATAATTACTAATAAAATAATAGCATTTAGTATGGTTTAATTAAATGTTAATCATTGCTTATAATGGACCAGTACTTAATGTTTGTAAATGAATAAATATGTAATTATTATTTAGGATATTATTTGAACTGATTCTGATTCTGATACAAATCTGAACCATAAATCTAAATGACAAACTATTCCTGATATTAATGTGAAATGAGACATGAGCAGTGTGTGTACCTGACAGCACTAAGTTGATATCTGGTCTTTGCTGGAGTGCTTGTTTAGCAGCGTGAGGTTGATGAGCCAGGAGGACGATCGGACGATCTTCGCTGCAACCACTCAGAGCTTTCTCAACATCCATCCCGTGACCAGGATACCTGGAACCGAAGAAAAGCACCAACGTGATGATTCTACACGCTAGTGGTGCAATGATACGATGGATTTGTGATCAGTGTTTAAAAACTGTGTTATTGATAAAAACTGTAAATGGTGTCAGGACTCTTTAGGTCTCTTCAGTGTTTAGTGAGAACCCTGTTGTGTTCTCTGCCCTCAGTGCGGTTCTGTAGTCAGGGGAGAAGTCCGTGATTAAGTGGGCTCCATCCGGACAGTGAGTCGACTCTGAAGCGACTCACTGCAGTAAATGAAAACGGCTTTTTTTATGAGACCTACGAGCACATAACTTGTAAATGTTTGTCATTTTCAAGCATGTTTTCAGCCTAACACACATCTCAGACAAAGATCTGTGGCTTTTTAAGGTTCCGAAACTACAACTGAACCAAAGGAATCAATTTCACTCTGATTCACACTCATGGATGTGAAAATTAACACTAAAAATGCTGTCGGATTTGTTCAGGAAAAAAAATGACACAGGAAGACAGCAGAGTAACAGCACATTAGTTTAAGACTCACTCTCTCTCCCTGTAGCCGTCTGATTTTCTTCTGTCTCCCACTCTGTCTTTTTCTCTCTATCCATCTTTGTCAATTTTCATCTCTCTCTCTCACTCTCTCTCTCCCCCTGTCTGTCTGTCTGTCTTTGTTTCTCTCTCTTTCCTGCCACAAGTAAGTAAATATTCTGAAATATGTTCCCTGTCATCACAGGGCCTTTTTACACCTGGTCACTTCATGCGTTTTCTGTGATCCGATAGCTATCTGATGGTAAAAAGACCAGGTCTAAATGCCCTCAGAAACGTTTTTGAGACGGATATAAATCCGATTGTTCGAACCCCTTCAGGAGGTGGTCTGGGACGCGTTTCAGATGAAACTGGACAGGTGCAAATGAATGTGGTTGTTCAAGCCACATACGTCAGTGCTATACTCCTCCCAAACGGAAGTACGTCACTCGCAGGTGATCTTTCACCCAGGCGTCTCTTCGGGGCTTAAAATGCAGCAAACAGTAAACGCTGTTTTTTTGTAGCATAACCGTCGTAACCAGTTTTTTCATCTTCTTTTTGATCGCGTTCTGAAAACCGCACGCACCAAAGTGTGTTCCGTTTCAATTACCCCCGGAAATGAGGTAAAATATATTCGCATTTTGGGCGGGAGTAGAAAGATCGGATCGATATCCGATTCGCCGAGACGCATTTATGTGGCCTAATGTAAACGGAACAGTTTTAACAAATCAGATAGCTATCGGATCAGAGAACACGCATGAAGTGACCAGGTGTAAAAAGGCCCATTATTTCTGAATAATAACCAGATAAAACATCCAGAATATCCAAAATGGTTGTAAACAAATCACATAGAATAAAAGGAAATCAGAGATATGAAAGAAAAGAGAAGTAAATAATCATTAATAAAGCTCACCGCAGCATACTAGCTTCCAGGTCATCGATTCCAGCGAGACAGAACCAGTCCTGCGTTTGTCCGGGTCTGAACACACGAGCATGGCTGTTGTGTAGAGGTTCTATTCCCTTCGAGCGCAAAAACTCGAACCAACCGTCCACATCAGCGGTGTAGTACTCATGGTTCCCTAACACACATCCACACACACACACACAAAGTGTTTATGTCTGTATCTTTCTGCCAACCAGGTTCCTTATACCGCACTGGGTTCTGACCTGATACAAAGTATGAGCCGAGTCGAGGTCTGAGGAGAGCCAGCGGTTCTGCCGCCGTCCTCAAACGAGTCACCTGAGAGTCGGTCAAATCACCTACAATCACCACCACATCTGACAGCAACACACAAACACACACTTCACACTCTCACCCACTTTCATCTAACAACCTCGAACTTCTCATGCACCAAAATGACTAAACATATCACAAATATTTTAATCCTTAAACATTTTAATTAATGTCATAAATCAGGGTGGAGTTTTCCTTCTATGAAACAAATGAAACACGGTGTTGGTGGCATCGTGAAAGCTGTATATACTCTGGTTACCTGGTTCTAGCTGATTGACCATGGTGACAATGCGCTGAAGTTGTGAGTGCCCGACTGTTGGCCCTAAATGGATATCTGAAAGCAGAACCACCTTGAGGCCATCCATCGAAGCTGGCAATTTCTCCAGAGGAACCTCGACCTCCACCAATTGTGGTGGCTGTGCGGCGTTTAACAGCCCGTACACCGCCAACAGCGCAGTCATCACTAAAGCAAGAACCGTTTGTCTGGCTGAGCTGCTCACCACCACCACCACCACCGAAGAACCCTTGGAGAACATCTGGATTATGCGGCTTGACAAACCAAACAACATGAGGAGGAACAGCAGGATGACGTAAACACCGAGGCAGCTGAAGCACAGCATGGACAGCCAGTGCGGTTCCGTGTCCACCAGGTAGAACATGCACAGGTAGCTGCAATGTGCGAGCACGAGGAACATCAGCACCACCGCGCGCCAACATCTGTGCGCCCAGGCAGCGGCCGCGGTGTCCGGTGGTCTCGCGCCGCATAGACGCGTCACCACGCGCTTCCAAATATAGATGGAGCCGAGAAGCAGCAAAGAGCTGATTAACAACACAAACTGCACCCGAAACAAGCGCGCGCGCGTCCTTAAGTCCACGCGCTCCGACAGCACGGTTCGGGATACGAGCATGGAGAAGAACACGACCCCTGTAGCCACGCCCACTTTCCCTTCGGCAGAAAGCCGAGAAAAGCCGAACATCTTTGGACGGGTTTCTGACATATAAGCTCACGTGTGTCCGGTAAAAACCGTCATAAATCATAAGATAAACATTCTATACTTTTTTTAAAAATCATAATATCTTTTCAAGGTGATGTTTTGTCTATTTTTTAGAACTTCCGGAAACAGGATCTTTATAATCCACCGCTTTCGCTGAGCTGTCGCGAGACACAGCAGACAAACATGTCATAGACACACACAGTAATCACCAGGACATGACATATAGATCGCATAATCCAGGGTCGCCTTAAAACGCTACTGTTTTTCTGCTTCTTTTTCAGTGCTGCTGTATCGCTGCTGACCCTGCGCTCTGAACACAGCCTCCAAAGTCCGTATTTACGAAGAAATATATTCACTGTACTGTGATGAGATGTGACAAATAAAGTCGTGTTTTCTACTCTATTCTTCCTGTTGGCTTCTTGTTCTTCTTTACGGACTAAACGGCGTACGGTAAAGATGCTCTACGCTGCATTACCGCCACCTACCGGTCTGGAGTGAATCGCCATGGCTAGGCTAATAACTAAAATGATTTAGTAATAATTTCTTCACTATAATAAACAATATTAAACAATAATTTAGTTAGGTACATCTCATAATAATTTCTGTTATGTATAATCATCTAACTAGATATAATGCTTTAGCGATTGTAAATTGTGTTTCCTTATAACAGTCCAACATTTAAACAAAGCAAGTACCAAGATATCCTATATGTCTAAAAGTATTTGCACCCCTTACCACCACACTGATATTTACATTTACAGCATTTAGCAGATGCCCTTATATCCTGAGCAACTTACATTTATATCTCATTTTTATACAACTGAGCAACTGAGGGTTATGGGCATTGCCTAGGGGCCCAACAGTAGCAGCCTGGTGGATGTGGGAATCAAACTCACCACCTTCCGAACGGTAGTCCAGTATCTTAAACACTAGGAGCAGCACGAAGTAAGTATATTTGTAGTATAATATGTCTTCTACGGATCTAAAAGGCCGAAACCTGTCCCAGCATGGCGATGATCCGGTCCCGAAATCAGTGTCTGATCTCACTAACGCTCTTGTAGCAGAATGAACACAAATACCTCCAGTCACAATCCAACATCTAGTGGGAAAACCTTCACAAAAGAGTAGAGCTGATTAGAAAAGCAAAGAGAGGAGAATAAATTTTGTGCTGTTTTTATAAGGAAGGATACTAATTAATTTACTGAATTAAAAGATCAGAATCGGAATCAGAACCAGGTTTATTGGCTTGTGTTGACACACACAAGGAATTTGGTTCCAGCTGTTTGTGACTCTCAAAAGTACAGACATGTCTGTACAAATAAAAATAACGTATAAATAATGTATAAATAACACTATACTATACAAGACAGAACAAAACAGATTATACAAGACAATACAGAGGATGTGAGACAATATAAACAGTACGAGTATTAAATATGAATACAGTATATATGACAGATCAGTTATGTACATACAGTGTGAGAAGTACATGGTAATGCAAATAATAATATTGTGTAATTTTATGCTTTTGTGCAATGTACAGCAGCAGTAGTGTGTGTAACGTATACGGATGATGTGATGACTGACAGTTCTGATAATACAGTACTTATAGATATTAAGCAGGAGTTGTTAACCAGGGTGATTGATTGTCTGGGGTAAGAAACTGTTCCTGTGTCTGGAGGTTTTGGTAAACAAAGTTCTGTAGTGCTGCCAGAAGGTAGGAGCTGAAAGAGGTTGTGTCCAGGGTGTGAAGTGTCAGTAGTAATTTTTACTGCCCGGTTTCTGGCTCATGTATGGTACAAGTCCTTGAGAGTGGGCAGGGGGGCACCAGTTATTTTTTCTTATTGTACGTTGCTGTCTGTTCCTGTCCTGTTATGTTGCTGCAAACCAGATGGTGATGGATGGATGTGCACAGAACAGATTCAATGTCTGCAGAGTAGAACAGCATCAAACGAACAGCAGCTCCTGTGGCAGACCGTACTTCCTTAGTTGATGTAGAAAGTACATCCTCTGCTGGCCCTTTTTGATAATGGAGTTTATGTTGCACTCCCATTTCAGGTCTTGGGAAATTGTAGCGCCCAGAAACCTGAAGGCCTCCACAGATGACACCGGGCTGTTGGATATTGTGAGGGGGTGTAGAGTTGAGGGGTCTTTCCTAAAGTCCACTATCATCTCCACACTTTTGAGGGTGTTTATCTCTAGGCTGTTCTGACTGCATCATAACACCAGCCGCTTCACCTCCTGCCGGTATGCAGACATCGCCATCTTGGATGAGACCGATGAGCGTAGTATCATCTGCAAATTTCAGGAGTTTAACAGTTTGTCACTTGAGGTGCAGTCATTAGTGTAGAGGGAGAATAGCAGTCACTCAGTTCTTTCAATCTCTAGTCCTTTAACGTTTGTTTTTCTGGGTTTGTGAAACTGTTAAAGCTAATAAAAGCTTCAAAAGACTATTTAAAAATCATGCCATCTGCCTCAATACTGTTTTTCACTAATTATATCTGCCTGATGTAGAGATCTCCACTCATTCAGCTCTGGATTTCCAGGCTGTTTTGTTGCAAAGCCTCAAGGTGGAAGCAGAAACCCACGTTTCAGTTGCCGTGGCTCGTATATGGGTTCGAGCGCTCAAGCACACTCGCTCCAGTCTGTACTGGGATGAACTAGAAAGCTTTCCTGGTTTCTGGTAATGCTGTAATATGGAGATCGGATAAATGATCTGATGAGGTTTTGTTGAGTATCATTTTCTGAGAAATGTAAAAAAAAAAAAAAGTCAGTTATTATACAATAAATACTACAAACAGACTGAAAGAAGCTGTTTGGATGTTAAAACATTGTGTTAAATCTGTCAGTTCTTTTCATTTGCCTTCTTTTCAATAATAGATAATTAAATATGTAGACATTCTTTTAAATCTGTGATCACATCTTTAAAAAATACGTACCATGCATGTTAATATTTTAATATAGAAATTAAAATAGGAATTTGATCTGATCTTCATTCAGCTATTAGTGAAATAAACAGCATTATTGGAGTAGCAAGTTTTTGTGTAATTTTTTTAATTTCTGCTCATCAGAGAAAGTTTGTACAAAGGTTTCATTGTATTTTTAACTGTGACCCAAAGATAGATTTTTATTATGAGACAGATAGTGTAATGTAGAGATGTCGAGGGTTAAGATGAGACCGATTGTGACTGATCGTTGCAAGCTTCTAAAATATTATGAGATGAATCATCATCTTTTTCTGTTTAGATACAGAAATGTTTAAGAAAGATTTTGTCATGGAAATATATAAGCAGCTTATCTGAAGCATTAATAATGTCATTAATAACGTTTACATAATACTATTCTATTATTATTAAAACAATTTATTTTTTAAAGTAATTTGTGCAAGATGTCTGGTCTCGCAATTATTTCTACAATTTAAAAACTCGTTCAAGTTCGTAAGGAGGGAATAAACAGTAAGTAAACAGTGTGTGATTATTTAAGCTGATGTCTAAGTGTTCTATTCCTCTAAAACGACACCCATTTACAAACAATTCAACTTTATTCAAATTATTTATTCACATACACATTTTGTTTGTTTATACACAACCAGACACATGGTGTGAATTGTATTGTGACTGTCCATGTGATAAAAGGAGGATAAAAATCTGTCTGTCTGTCTGTCTGTCTGTCTGTCTGTCTGTCTGTCTGTCTGTCTGTCTGTCTATCTGTCTGTCTGTCTGTCTGTCTGTCTGTCTATCTGACTGTCTATCTGTCTGTCTGTCTGTCTGTCTGTCTATCTGACTATCTGTCTGTCTGTCTGTCTATCTGACTGTCTGTCTGTCTGTCTGTCTATCTAATTATCTGTCCGTCCGTCCGTCCATCCGTCTGTCTATCTATCTATCTATCTATCTATCTATCTATCTATCTATCTATCTATCTATCTATCTATCTATCTATCTATCTATCTATCTATCAAAACACCACCACCTATTGTTTATAATTTAACATACAATAAAGTACTGGAGCGAGTTCATTCGTCTAAGCTACAGTCAGAGCTGCTGTTATAGAAAACGAATCAACATCTTCTGACCAATCACAATCCGGTGTCACAGTTCGCAGTGTGAACCTGGCTGATGATGGAGGCAGAAAGATGACCTGAGTTTTTATCTCAGTGTCTGAACTCAGTGAGCTGACGGTGAACGTTAAGAACCTGGAGTTGCTCAGGTAGTTGGAGTTTCAATTCCTCTGAAGGATTGATTCCTGATTTCAAACGTTTTATATCTTTTTCATGCCGAGTGCAGCGTCTCTGTCGCCGGCTTTGTTTTCTCTTCAGATCGTTTTTGTTGTATTTCACGTTCCTCTATTCTTTTGGAGCTCCGGTGATCTTCACATCTGCTCTACACGTCGCCTCCACGGTCCCAGGTGCAGAGCCTAGCAAAAGGTCAAAGGTCAGAGCTCATTTTCTTGGAATTTGTCTCGGCCGTCACTCCGCACAAAAAGATGGCGTGTAGATACTGTAGACCAGTGCAGATGACAGACGAAGAGCAATTTCTTATGGAAATTAAAAAAAGAAAGAAAAAAAAAAACAGGGAAGATTTGACTTTATTTACATAATAACATACCCTTAATTTGTTTCTTTATAGAAAGAACATATGTGTGTGTTATATATAATAAATTGATCGGAAATGCAGACTTTTAATTTATATTTCAAAATAAAACATCTACAGAATATATCTTTATTCCTCTGTTAACAAAATAAACACCTGTTAGGGAAACACACCGAAGTCCTTCACATGCTTGTGTGAACTAGTGTGAGTGACTGGTCATGTTTAGGAAAATTCAATCAAATTCATTCATTTTTAGATTAATTCAATTTATTTAAGTCATTTTTTTACATTAATCCATTGTTTTCAAAAATTTTCATTAAAGAATCAGAATCAGAATCAGAAAGGTCTTTATTGCTTTCACATACGAGGAATTTTTTCTAGTACAGGATCTTTTAAAAAAGATTTTGTTTAAAAAAAAATCTTCCTGTTAAAAAAGTAGGTAAAAAGTAACTTTAAACTACAGGGGATGGACAAAATAATGGGAACACCCTTTGTTAAATAGTGAGTGACGTGACATACGGCTAAGTGAACACACACACACACACCATGAACACACACGTGGAGCAGTGGGCAGGCATTTATGCTGCGATGCCCGGGGAGCAGTTTGGGGTGGGGGTGGGGGGGGGGGGGGGTGCGGTTCGGTGCCTTGCTCAAGGGCACCTCAGTTGTGGTATTGCTGGCCCGAGACTCAAACCCACAACCTTAGGGTTAGGAGTCAAACTCTCTAACTATTAGGCCACGACGTCTCTTAAAGTGTTGATATTATTTGTCTACTGTTAAAAAATGTTGGGATAATCTTATTTGTTTTTTATTGTTATTGTATTGTCTAGGTTACATGTTAGTATAAAACAAGCTCTGCTAAGCAGTGGTTAGTTTAAGACATTGTTGAAATAGAAGATTTGTCAGACCTCCAAAGCAGAAAGATGTTTGAAGCTTGTTTAGCAGCTGCATCTGTCACCTTTACAGCTAAACTCTTAGCTGTAGTTACTGAATCATTTGCAGTAGTTACTGAATCATATGCAGTAGTTACTGAATCATATGCAGTAATTACTGAATCATTTGCAGTAGTTACTGAATCATATGCAGTAGTTACTGAATCATATACAGTAGTTACTGAATCATATGCAGTAGTTACTGAATCATATACAGTAGGTACTGAATCATATACAGTAGTTCCTGAATCATATACAGTAGTTCCTGAATCATACACAGTAGTTTCTGAATTGTACGCAGTAGTTACTGAATCATATGCAGTAGTTACTGAATCATATGCAGTAGGTACTGAATCATATGCAGTAGTTTCTGAATCATATACAGTAGTTACTGAATCATATACAGTAGTTACTGAATCGTATAAAACCAGGACTGTAATCGAGTGATGTGGTCTGAGGAAACATACATTATTCCAACAGCAGGTTGAGTTTATGGATGGAGAACAACTAATGAAGCATACGACTTGGACTGTCTGGTTCCTGGTGTCAAAAATAAAGGGTGGAAGTTTTGGACAGCCAGATCTTGGTATTCTGCTGTTCATTATTTCAAGTCAAGTCAAGTCAAGAAGCTTTTATTGTCATTTCAACCATATATATCTGTTGCAGTACACAGCAGAATGAGACAACATTTCTCCAGGATCAAGGTGCTACATAACACAAAGACAGGGCTAAGGACATGTAAGTAGTCTTAGCCACATTAAGGGCAACTGTGCAACCTGGTGCAAACAGTGCAGGACAAGACAAACAAGACAGACAAGACAGTGCAGGACAAAAGACAATGTAGACAAAACATTACAAGACAATTACACCGACCGGTGTATATACTGTATGCGAATACTGAAGTTCAAACAATATTATGTGCAGCAACATTTGAATGAACAGGACGACATTGAATTAGCAGCAGGTCCTTGGGATAATATATAGAATTGTGCAAAAAACAGCAACTGACTGAAATATTGTATAGTATGTGCAAATGGCTGAGATATTGTACAATATGTGCAAAAACGGCTGAAATGTTGGACAGTATGTGCAAAACAGCATGTAAACAGTTTGATGGATTGTAAGCAGCATGTAAACAGTTTGATGTGTCAGTGTGTGTGTTTTGTGAGGGTCTGTGGAGTCCATACAGATGATGTTTGTGTATGTTGTGCTCAGTATAGTACAGTTCAGTGCTTGAGAAGTCTGATGGCTTGTGGGAAGAAACTGTTACACAGTCTGGTCGTGAGGGCCCGAATGCTTCGGTACCTTTTTTCCAGACTGCAGGAGGGTGAAGAGTGTGTGTGTGAGGGGTGTGTGGGGTCATCGACAATGCTGTTGGCTTTGCGGATGCAGCGTGTGGTGTAAGTGTCCATGATAGAGGGAAGAGAGACCCCAATGATCTTCTCCGCTGTCCTCACTATCCGCTGCAGGGTCTTGCGATCCTAGATCGTACAATTCCCAAACCAGACAGTGATGCAGCTGCTCAGGATGCTCTCAATGGTCCCGATGTAGAACAAGGTCAGGATGGGGGGAGGGAGATGTGCCTTTCTCAGCCTTCGTAGGAAGTAGAGACGCTGCTGGGCTTTCTTGGTGATGGTGCTGGTGTTGAATGACCAGGTGAGGTTCTCCGCTAGATGAACACCAAGGATATTGTTGCTCTTGACGATCTCTACAGATGATCCGTTGATGTTCAGCGGAGAGTGGACGCTCTGTGCTCTCCTGAAGTCCACAACCATCTCTTTAGTTTTATCCACATTCAGAGAAAGGTTGTTGGCTCTACACCTGGCAGTTAGTTGTTGCACCTACTCTCTGTATTCTGACTCGAACTTGATAATATGATTCGATCTGTGCATTGCTGCACAGTCGTGAGTCAGCAAGGTGAACAGCAGTGGACTGAGCACGCAGCCCTGAGGGGCTCCAGTGTTCAGTGTGGTGGTGCTGGAGATACTGTTCCCGATCCGAACTGACTGAGGTCTCCCAGTCAGGAAGTCCAGGATCCAGTTGCAGAGGAAGGTGTTTAGTCCCAGCAGGCTCAGCTTCTCAATCAGGTGCTGAGGGATGATTGTATTGAATGCTGAACTAAAGTCTATGAACAGCATTCGTACATAAGTGTCTTTATTGTCCAGGTGGGTGAGGGCTAAATGGAGGTCTGTGGCAATGGCATCATCTGTGGAGCGGTTTGGACAAGGGTGGTAACTGGGTCTTGATGTGCCTCGTGACGAGCTTCTTATTAGTCTACATGGCTGTTAATGCCAGCAGGTTTTTAGCAATTCTAGGTGTTCAGGTGCATCCTATGGTCCAAATGTTGTCAAATGCCATACAATGATGCCATTTTTGGTTTGAGGAGCACCAGTATAAATTTCAAAAACTGCCCTGTCCAGCTCAATCACCTGACCTGAATATAATCAAACCAATGTGGGAAATTTTTGGAGAGAAGAATATTCTGCTAGATGAATGGTACAAAATTTCACTAGAAGATATTCAGAAGGTTGGAAGCTGTATTAAATGCAAATGGTGGTCCAACACCTTATTATTCATTCATTCATTCATTCATTTTCTTTCACTCATATCCGAATGAGTCGGGTCACGGGGAGCCTGTGCCTATCTCAGGCGTCATCGGGCATCGAGGCAGGATACACCCTGGACAGAATGCCAACCCATCGCAGGGCACACACACACACTCTCATTCACTCACACACTATGGACAATTTTCCAGAGATGCCAATCAACCTACCATGCATGTCTTTGGACCGGGGGAGGAAACCGGAGTACCCGGAGGAAACCCCCGAGGCACGGGGAGAACATGCAAACACCACACACACAAGGCGGATCCGGGAATCGAACCCCCAACGCTGGAGGTGTGAGGCAAACGAGCTAACCACTAAGCCACCGTGCCCCCTTTATCTTATCTTATCTTTTGCATCAAACTTTTCAAATTTCCTCCAGAATTCTTTCCTGAATCTGTATTTCCAGGCTTTATGATTCTCTCCTCAGGAAGTTTACGCTCTCACACAAAATAAATAAATAAATAAATAAGTACATTTTCAAAACTTTTGTCCGAGTTCATTTCTCCAGGCAGCAGCAGATTGGAAAGTTGGAGCCGACTCTCATAAATGAGCGATTCTCATAAATCCGAGCTTTAACACAGAGCATTTAATATCAGCCTTCGTTAATAAGAGCTTCGCCTGCTGAATTATCCATAACGCTTCTGTGATTCAAACAGAACCAGCCGAAAAAAAAACTTTAGAGCTCTGTCTCATAATTAAATAATACATTATATGTGGCAATTATTTTTTCTTAGTGCCAGACCAAGAAAATCAATAAGCGTAGGTAGAGACGGATCAGCAATGGCGTCTATCGTTTGTTCCCCTCGTGGCCAATTACCCCATCACAGCCCTAAATACCTGCACAGTGTCCATGCTTTTAGTGGCAGTGTGTCAAATGAGAGTCGTCTCACTGAAGGGAAGATGAAACAATCTTTTGAAAAAGGGGCAAGAAGAATATATGACTTTTTCTTTTTACAGAAAACTTGATCTGGTTTGAACTGATGATGATCAGTTTCATGAATATAATGTATGATTAAGCAAAGGATATGGACTAACACTTGTAGTAGGTACTGAATCATAGGCAGTAGTTTCTGAATTATATGTAGTAGTTACTGAATCATATGCAGTAGGTACTGAATCATATACAGTAGGTACTGAATCATATACAGTAGGTACTGAATCATATACAGTAGGTACTGAATCATATGCAGTAGTTACTGAAGAATATGCACTAGTTTCTGAATCATATGCAGTAGTTACTGAATCATATGCAGTAGTTACTGAAGAATATGCACTAGTTTCTGAATCATATGCAGTAGTTACTGAATCATATGCAGTAGTTACTGAAGAATATGCACTAGTTTCTGAATCATATGCAGTAGTTACTGAGTCATATGCAGTAGTTACTGAGTCATATGCAGTTGGTACTGGAACAAATACAATAATCACAGTCGTATACAGTAGTTACTCAATCAGTAATTAATGAATCATCCTCAATCACAGATATAGTACTTCCTGTCTGTTTTCCACCTGCCTTTGGTTGTCTGGTGATGCTGTAATATGTATCTGTATGCGACAGTTTTGCTCTATGTCCACTACAATTTACATTTACATTTACAGCATTTGGCAGACGCCCTTATCCAGAGCGACGTACATAAGTGCTTAAATCTCTAACATTGAATACATTAATGCTGCTCACTAGGTTACGTACTTAAGATACCATGAGTTTCAAACATTTGTTCAAAGTTACAATGGAAAAGTGTCAAAGGGTTTTTTTTTTATTAAATGCAAAAAGATAAGGTAAGAAGTGCTAGTTGAAGTGTTTCCTGAACAAGTAGGTCTTCAACCGCCGCTTGAAAATAGCCAGTGACTCTGCTGTCCAGACCCCTAGGGGAAGTTCATTCCACCACCTTGGTGCCAGAACAGAGAAGAGTCTTGTAGTTTACTTGTCTCTTACCCTGAGAGATGGTGGAACCAGTCGAGCAGTGCTGGTAGATCAGAGGTTGCGGGGTGCAGTGCGAGGAATGATGAGGGCTTTGAGGTAAGAGGGAGCTGGTCCATTTTTGGCTTTGTAGGCCAGCATCAGTGTTTTGAATCTGATGTGTGCAGCTACCGGAAGCCAGTGGAGGGATCGCAGCAGCGGTTTGGTATGCGAGAACTTTGGCAGGTTGAAAACAAGCCATGCAGCTGCATTTTGGATCATTTGCAGAGGACGGATTGCGTTCATAGGTAGACCTGCCAGCAGTGCATTGTAGTAATCCAGTCTAGAAATGACAAGAGACTGAACAAGTACCTGAGCAGTCTGTGTGGACAAAAATGGCCGAATCCTTCTAATGTTGTAGAGAAGAAACCGACATGAGCGAGTCACATTAGCAACATGAGAGGAAAAGGACAGCTGATTGTCCATGGTTACCCCAAGGTTACGAGCTGTGGCTGAAGGGGAGATCAGATCGTTGTGCAAGGATATAGCAAGATCATGACCTGGGGATGAATCACCTGGAATGAACAGCAGTTCAGTCTTGCTAGGATCGAGCTTTAACTGATGAGCAGTCATCCATGATGAAATTTCTGCCAGACATGCTGAGATCTGGTCAGAAGCTGTGGTATCTGAGGGTGGGAAAGAGAAGATAAGTTGTGTATCATCAGCATAGCAGTGGTAAGAGAACCCATGTGATGAAATAACTTCACCAAGAGAGTGAGTATACAAGGAGAAAAGAAGAGGACCAAGTACTGAGCCCTGTGGGACGCCAGTGGAGAGTCTGCGTGGAGCAGATGTCGCTCCCCTCCATGTTACTTGATATGAGCGTCCTTCCAGGTAGGAGGCAAACCATTCCCAAGCTGATCCGCAAATCCCAAGACTCTTGAGGGAGGATAAGAGAGTCTTGTGGTTGACCGTATCAAACGCTGCTGAAAGGTCAAGGAGGATAAGGACGGATGATAGTTTGGCTGATCTAGCAGTATGTAGCTTCTCAGAGACATCCAAAAGGGCTGTCTCTGTAGAGTGAGCTGCTTTAAAGCCAGACTGTTTGGGATCTTGGAGGTTGTTCTGTGATGAAATAACCACCAAGAGAAACTTTAGTGTCTGTGTTTTTTAGTGTCACTTTAGTGTCTTTAGTGACTTAAGAGGGTGTGATGAACTTTGAGGGTCCATCTCTGCGAAAGAGCTTTTCTGCAGCCAGATGTTCTTTCAGTTGAACAAATGCAGTTTGTTTTTTGTGTGAAAAATTCACAGCTGCTAAAAAGCAACACATCTGATCTCATTAAAAGTGATGCAGCTCACGGGCAAAGAGAACGCCGGACTCATCAAAGCCTCGCACGGCCAGCGGAATACTAATAACTATGACTTTTTTTGTGTGTGTGATTCCTCATCAGCCTTGAGCAGCTCATGGGTCAACTTTCATGCGTGATCCAGATTCATTCAGCTAATTAATGATTAAAACACAACTGTGTGAAAATAAATAACAACAGTGGCAAACCATCACAATTTTTAAAAGATATTAATATATATATACATTTTACAGTTACATTTATGTTTGGCATTTTAAAGTCATTCCCTCACCAAATTGAAGTTCTCACTCACTCACTCACTCTCACTCTTTTCTACCGCTTATTCAAACTTCTCGGGTCACAGGGGGGCCTGTGCCTATCTCAGGCGTCATCGGGCATCGAGGCGGGATACACCCTGGATGGAGTGCCAAGCCATCACAGGGCATACACACACTCTCATTCACACACACACTCGCACACTACGGACAATTTTCCAGAGATGCCAATCAACCTACCATGCATGTCTTTGGACCGGGGAGGAAACCGGAGTACCCGGAGGAAACCCCCGAGGCATGGGGAGAACATGCAAACTCCACACACACAAGGCGGAGGCGGGAATCGAACCCCCAACCCTGGAGGTGTGAGGTGAACATGTTAACCACTAAGCCACCGTGCCCCATCCAACCGGAAGTTACATGATAAAAAATAAATAAATAAATATTTTTCTGAAATGCTACAGAGAAAATGTAAAGTATAAACTGACACTGAAGATCACTTCCGTTAATGTTAAATACTCTAAGAAATAAAAAGTTATACCTGTTGGTGAATTACTATAAGAGGAAAATACAAGGGAATTAACATTGCTCTTCATTCCTCTCGTATTTTCTTTTTAATTCTTAGAAGCTCTCATGCTTTCAAAATATTCTTATCTCTGTGCTTAACAAATGTTCTACATAAAAACTAGTATCGTTCACTGGTTTACTTAATTAAAGGTTTCTCCTTAACCCATCCAGGGTTCTCCTCGGTGACCTTTCTGATGAAAAAACAATATTCATTGTAGGGTTTCTGTAACCCTGAGGGATCCCTAAGGGTTCTAAAAGAGTGCATGCTGAAACTTTTGATGGATGATGTAGTTATGGAGTGTCACTCAGCGGGACTCGACCCCCACGGAGACGAGACGAGTCGGAGCAGGCAACAAAGGTTTAGGAGAGTCTCAGCATAGAAGGTGGAGGACAGAGAGATTCTGCTCTGGGCTAGTAAGAAAGAGAGAGAGAGAAGAGAGAGAGAGAGAGAGAGAGAGAGAGAGAGAGAGAGAGAGAGAGAGACTCATGAAATAAAAATCAGTGGCCGGACTGCGGCACCGTGTTGCTCTGATGTGCAGAGAAAAAGAGAGAGGCTGAGAGACAGAGAGGTTTAGAGAAGGTTTAAAATATCCACAAGCTACTCAAATGCAGACATGACGACCAAAGGAGTTAACATCAAAAGAACCTGTTTTCAGCTATTCTGTGTGGTGCCTTCGCTTTGCATATTTCATGAGTGTGGAGTTCTTGTTCAGGTTCTTGCTCCTGTCTGTGTTGCCATGATGGCATGAAGTCTTCTACAAAAAAAATCCTTGCTGGAAAAATCCCAATTGTGTAAAGCACGTTGATGACATGTCGGCCTCGGGAGCCGCGATCGCTCCATGAGCCGGAGGTCTGGAGAAGAAAGAGATGACTCGGGTCTGCTATCTCGACATAAAAGAAGCTAAATGACCTATGCTTCTGCTCAGGACTTTAAAGAAACAGATGACAATCAAAAGGACAAACGGTGCGCGGGTCACCGGAGCGAAGCAGCCGCGGCAGTTCTGTGAAGTCTTTGACCTGTGAGTTCAAAGCTGGCGACGGACCTTTGGACCTGTGGCTCGCCAGACAAAGGCTTTGTTCATACTTAAGCAAAATGTCGGCATTGTTCGCTTTGAGTCCGAGCAGCACCTGCAGAAAATAAAAAAAAAACCTCATTGATGGGATGCGAGATCTCACCTGCTGCAGAAAAATCCATCCTTCTCTCTTTTCAGTGCTGTCTTCAGTGTCTGATTGATGCACAGCTGTGTTCCTGATGTTTATTTAGTCAAACGCGCCTTGTGTAGCTTCGTCCTGACACGACGCTACGGCGAGAATGATGGACTGTCCTGGCTGTCGAGTGATTTGTCATGAACAACAGGAACCATCATTCATTTAGCGTTTGGATGTCTGTGGCTCAGGATGTAAATCAGAGACGCAGTAATCCGAGGTCAGAACAATACTTGTCCAAGTCCAGCATAATATTAAAATAAATATTCTAAGATATAGTAAGAAGTGTTTGTTCAGTTAGATGTGGTTGTGCCAAAACTGGATGACGTTAACTGACAGATGCTTCAGTGTCACGTTGGACTGAATATCAGATTTTTATCATCAAGGCATCTGATTAAAACGTAGTTAAAAAAAAGGCATTATGGTGTAAAATTTGTGGCCTGTTTTTTTCTCACAGACAAAAATCGCACATGGTACAAATTATAACGTGACGTAGCGTGTCCGAGAACAAAGATAGCTGACGACAACGTTCGCCTAGAAACGACCAATCAGAGTGCGGAGGATTCGAAAGAATAGCTACTGATACTCTGTAGTAGAGGTCTTCACGGGTCCACTTAGATCCGAAAACCCGAGGTCCGACCCGAGACCCGAGCGGGTTCGGATCTAAAAGTTTCACGTGTGCCTCGGACACGGGTCGGGTACAATAATAGCGGTATCGGGTCTCGGGTAATTTAAAATGAATGTGTTTTTACCGAACGGACCCGAGAAGACCCGAACTACTGTATCTCGTGTGTGTGTGTGCATCGACTCGAGTCCTTTTCCAACCTCTCCTCTGTTTGCCAAGACTGCTTGCGACATAAAGCTGGCGACGTGCGGCTGGCGGTAAGCTAATTTTTGTTGAAACAGACCTGTCAATCAATTTTGAATCCACTCTGTAGCGGCTACTTTAGTTTAGAGTTACACAACATTCGGGTCCAGTCGGATTAAAAAATAATGCCAACGGGTCGGGTCGGACTCGGGTCTAATGTTTCGGGTTTGTCTCGGGTCGGGTCTTTCTTAAAAAAAAAAAATTATGCACGTCGGGTTCGGGTAAAAAGTGCTTCGGGTCACTTCGGGTCGGGTAAATTTCTTTAGACCTGAGAAGACCTCTACTCTGTAGCGTCGATGGAGAAACGTAACCGAAACCTGCTGATGGATGTTCATCGTATAGCGAATAAAATTATAAAAATAATTCAGGATTCAGAAGAGATCTTCTACAGTGTGGTTCAAATTTTAAAGCAGCACCGAAGCTCATGTGTTCGTTTGCATACATTTTCTCGGTCCTATTAAAGTTCACTCCAGCAGCGCGCTGCCTTGTTTAAACACCGACTATAGTGTTCGGGTTCGAGTGAACAAGCACGGCTTTGTGAGGACGGCGCACAAACGCACCTCTGTGTGTCCAGCGACAGTTCTGTTTGTAGGTGAAATTTAGAATTCCACCTACAGGAGACCAGAAGGTGGCTCCTCGAGGCCTGCGGCGATAGTTAACCATGTCAAAGGCACGAGGCGAGACCGAGCTGTGCTCAGGAGCGCATGTTACTCCAGGGACATGGAGCTGTTTGATGTTAAAAGTGTGGCTGGAAGACAATACGGAGCCCATGTGATCTTCTCTGCTGTTTTTTTTTTCTGAGAGAAGAAGGTACGACACACAGGACTGCTGCTTTAGTAATGATCTACAGTTCAGATTCAAAGAGAAAAAGTCACGGGCACTCGGGAACACTGAACTCCTGTTTCATCATGAAGTCATGAGCCAAACACATGCTCAGAGAGAGAGAGAGAGAGAGAGAGAGAGAGAGAGAGAGAGAGAGAGACTGTGTGAGTGTGTGGACTTCATTCTTTTTCACACTCTCTGCATTCTGAAAAGTAAACTTCAACCTGAAAGACAACAATTTGAAACATTACAATAGTTTAACGATTAACAATCTGAGCTTTTCCCACCTGAAATTTTTTTCCTCTGTGTGATTATAAACTGGTCTAAACACAATCCTGGGTTTATGTAGTCTGAGGTTTCACACTGCTCTACTTTCCCGGGTTAACACTGAATCCTGGCTCTTCAGAAAAAAAGTTCTGCACCCGAGCAGGTTCTGTTGTCTCTCACAGCTTTATCGTCTTTTCTGCTGGTTTCTCGATTATTCGACCAGCCGTCCTTTTGTCCGTATCCGACTTGCTGTAATTTGTCTGTGTTGTTCAGCTTCGTCCTGGTTTTCACCTGAAACGAGGCTTAAACGCTGCTCAGGTTCTGATTGGGTGTCTGTTGCTAGGCGACTAGCCGTAACGTTGTAACAGCGCATCATTTCGCACTGAACACGTTTATCACCATGATGTGAAGTTAATGGAAAAGATTTTCAGAACCACGGGGAGAAAAAAACCCCACCCTGATACCCCAAGTGTGAAACGTCTCTACCTGGGATTAAAGGCAAGGCTTTTATCGATGAGAAGAAAGTTTGTTCGGATCGTTTTGTAGCGGGTCAGAGTCGATATTTTATTTAACGTCTATTCTATTATCAATGGTTGTTTCTTTATTAATGCTGATTAAAGCGCATCTTTTTTTGTTCTTCTTGTTTATTCGACCAGCCGTCCTTTCGTCTGTATCCGACTTGCTGTCGTTTTTCAGCGTGCCGTATTTCCGCGTCTCTACGACGTGCTCTCACGTGAAGCTCGCCGAGTCGCCTCCTTAGTTTTTCTATAGAGCTGTTTTTGTTCAGCGCTGTTCAGCTCCGTCCTGGTTTTCACCTGATACGAGGCTGAAGCGCTGCTCAGGGTCTGATTGTGTGTCTATTTGGGTGCAACAGTGAGAACCCAAGTGTGAAATTTCCCTCTGCCTGGGATTAAGGGCTGGGCTAAAAGCGACGAATACCCTCATGAAAGTGTGAAGAACCCTGTAGTTAGAGTTTGACTCCTAACCCTAAGGTTGTGGGTTCGAGGCTGTTAATACCACGACTGAGGTTCCCTTGAGCAAGGCACCGAACCCCCCAACTGCGTCCTGGGTGCCACAGCATAAATGGCTGCCCACTGCTCTGGGTGTGTGTTCACGGTATGTGTGTGTGTTCACTGCTGTGTGTGTGTGTGTGCACTTTGGATGGGTTAAAAGCAGAGAACGAATTCTGAGCATGGGTCACCGTACTTAGCCGTATGTCATGTCACGTCACACGTTATCTATCTATCTATCTATCTATCTATCTATCTATCTATCTATCTATCTATCTATCTATCTATCTATCTATCTATCTATCTATCTATCTATCTATCTATCTATCTATCTATTTATTTATTTATTCAGTAGCTCTGCTCTTCTAATTTGTTATTGTTTCTATATTAAGACTCGTTCACAGGAATAATATAGAAACGATAACGAATTAGAAGAGCAGAGCTACCGAATAAATAAATAAATAAATAAATAAATAAACAAACCAATTTTATGTCCAACCGAATATCAACTTCAGCATGACACCCGGATGTCAGCTTTCTCACACAACCTCGTCACTTAACGCTTTACTAAAACAACGTGACACATCAGTGACCTCTGGTCTGCACACGTGATTTTTAATTTGCAGAAGAATACGAACGACAGAACCGAGAGACACCCGTGTTTTTCTCCTCGTGCGACACGCTCGTGCTCTGGATGGTCACCGTCCTGTCTGAGGAGGCTGTAAAAAACACTTAAAAAGCTCTCGTGGGAGGAACGTGTTAGCGGTCATGCGTGTGGAAGTGACGTGGGATTTAAACTGTCCTCCTTAAAGCACTTCTCTTGTTGTGGGGTTCGAACTCGCAACAGAGGCTTTGAAACAGAACGATTTCTCTCGTGATATTAGAAAAAAAGAACAAATGTACAAGAGGTTAGAAAGCAAACAGAAATACATACAGATTCTGCTGAACTGAGTTGAATCTACACTGACATTTACTTCAAAAAGAATTAAAAACTAAATGGAATTGAACCAAGATCCATTTTCTTGTCTATTTCACAGCCTGTGTAGCTACAATGAACCTCAGTTATCTTAACTTTTGGTCAGATTTCAACTGTATCAAGAGCACGTGTGTTAAATCCTCCAGTCACACAGAGCATCAGCTACCGCAGACACACGCCGACTCCTCCTCCTTTTACAGGGTGCCATTACTTTCCCGTTCTACGATTCTACAAATAAATACCACAGTGTTCAAGGCTCAGAAACACTCTCCCAGTTTAAATGCAGATTACAGACAGGAGATTAAGTGCTGTCTTGTTGGCAAAAGGGGGTTGTACAAAGTCAGGGGTGCCGATAATTGTGGGACACATGATTTCAAGTTTTTTTTTTTTTCTAAATGTGTGAATTTATTTTACCACCAAAGTAATGTACTTAAATGAAAGGTTGGATATTTTGTTGTATGTTGTTTAAAAAACGACCACATCTTGAACAGGGGTGCCAATAATTGTGGAGGGCACTGTATCTCTTTAGCCAGGTATACACATAATACATCCCATAATATTGTGCTCTTGTGGATCTCATCATATGCACGCTATTATCTAGCGCTGGTTAATATTGTAAACAGGAGCTACGCTAATTCTTGCTTCAACCGTTTCTACCCATCCTGAGGCATCCTGAGGCATCCAGAGATCTGTGTTCTACTTCATGATGATTTCAGACCTTCAGTGAGAAGAGGCATCAACCCTGTGAGGATCCTGAGACAGCTAGAGATTGTTCCAACCCCAAAGACTTCATGTGGTCTTTGAGGACAACGACCTCATCATCAATACACAATTCTCAGACTGTATCTGACAATAGAAAGGACATTATTCATAATAACTCTGTCTGGTGTTTATAACAGTTTATAATCACACCCTCTGGTGTCACCCAAATGAGGACGAGGTTCACTTTTGAGTCTGGTTCCTCTCAAGGTTTCTTCCTCTTCCATCTAACAGAGTTTTTCCTCCCCACAGTCACCTCAGTCACCTCCGGCTTGTTTATTAGGGATAAATACACTCAATCTCACTTACTCATTTTCTACCACTTATCCAAACTACTCGGGTCACGGGGAGCCTGTGCCTATCTCAGGTGTCATCGGGCATCGAGGCAGGATACACCCTGGACGGAGTGGCAACCCATCGCAGGGCACACACACACACTCTCATTCACTCTCACACTCACTCACTACGGACAATTTTCCAGAGACACCAATCAACCTACCATGCATGTCTTTGGACCGGGGGAGGAAACCGGAGTACCCGGAGGAAACCCCCGAGGCACGGGGAGAACATGCAAACTCCACACACACAAGGCGGAGGCGGGAATTGAACCCCCAACCCTGGAGGTGTTTGGCGGACGTGCTAACCACTAAGCCACCGTGCCCCCTGGGATAAATACAAACACATTTAAATATAAGTCTAAAATTAATCAAGAACTTTTGTATTATATTAATCTGTGTATAATTTTATATATGTATTTTATTTCTTATGTTCTGTAAAGCTGCTTTGAGACAAGGTCTATTGCTAAAAACTTTATACAAATAAAATTGAATTGAATTGAATTGGATTTGAATTCCATTATTTATCTACAAATTCTGTTGCAGTTTATATTACATTATTATATTATTGCCATGTTTACACTTTAATACCCTCTCATTATATACAAATCTCTGGATGACTATTGTGCAATAACTTATTTTTAATTTTTTTTGTTTTTTATTTTTATTTCAATTCTTAAAATTGTAGCTCGTACCCAATTCTAAGTGTACTCAGTATGGTGACAATAAAAGAATCTAGAAAATATGCCAAGTTTCTTGTGTCATAACTTATTTATTAATAAATTAGTTTGTATCGTAGCGCATCGTATCGTAGCGCATCGTATCGTATCGTAGTGCATCGTATCGTAGCGCATCGTATCATAGCGCATCGTATTGTATCGTATCGTATCGTAGCTCATCGTATCGTAGCGCATCGTATTGTATCGTAGTGCATTGTATCGTAGCGCATCGTATCGTATCGTAGCGCATCGTATCGTATCAATGAAGCGCAGGAGCTTTCTTTACATTTCCTGTGAAAAGCTGCAGGAAGACAAAAGGAAAAACAAACTAAACCAACAAAACTGACTAAAGATCCACAGATGAGGTAACAGATGAGGAATCATCATCATCATCCTCATCCTCAACATCATCATCATATAATGATGCGTTTAGCTGAGAACAAATCAGGAAGGAAGGATCTTAAAACGTTGATAGAAATGGATATGTTATGGATTTAAATGTTAAGATTCAAGATTCAAGATTTTTCTTTGTCACATACACAATTATATATATAGAGCATACTGTATATAACCAGCAATGAAATGTGAGTCAGGTCCGCTCCATGGACAGTGCAATTATTAAAAAATACAACACAAATGAAAATATACATCAGTATAGATATGAAAGAGTGAACAATAAAAATATAAGAATAAAATATAAAAGGAGATGTTTACTGTAGAATTAAATATAGAATGAAAAATAATGTGCAGGAAAGTAAACTGTAGTCTTAAATATTGCGATACACAGGGATGTACAAGAGGCAATGTGCATATGTGCATTATACTGTAGTCTTAAATATTAACAGATTAAAGCGTTAGTTTTAAGGTTAGTTCATTTCGGCGTCATCTGATGACATCACCGTGCTACAGTGAAGAGAAACGGATGGAGAATCAGATAAAATAAACAATCAGTGTTTATTATTCATCTTTCAACTTTGGATAAAGAGGATCAGAGTAAATGATGAAAGTAATCCAGCTCCATCCATCCATCCATCCATCCATCCATCCATCCATCCATCCATCCATCCATCCATCCATCCATCGATGTTTATTAAATTACTGTAGAAGAACAATCAGAAACAAGATTTGTAAAGTTCGTCGCGACAAACTTTTATGTTGGCTTTGACGATGCAATATTCGCAAAGGCCGGTGCTTTTTGGAGGCGAGTGGACATAAGTGGACGTCACGTGACGTCATCAGAATACCGTGAAGAAGTTCCCCTCATTGTTCTGAGTGTTTTGATATGTCACATGTCCATGTAGTAAAAAGTTTTTTGATTTTGCATAGATGGGGGCGGGGCTGCGGGACAACCGAAAGGCCAGTCGGGAAACCAATTTAAACCTTAGTTCAGAGTATCACCCTAAAGGAGCTGGCCCAGTTTGGTGTAGGTAGTTCGAAAGCTTGCCGAGTTATAAACCTCCAAAGTTTATAATGGGAGTCTATGGGAAAAAAGGGCATTTTGAGACCCGGTACCGGAAGTACCGGTACTCGGATCGCTTAGAAAAGTAATAGCGACAAACTTCAGACCAGGATCTACGACATATCCGCATTTGGTGCATGTGGCTCGAAAGCCCTAGGAGGAGTTACTATTAATAAATATTTGTCTAAGAAAACAGAATGTTGGCTTCTACAAAGCGACATAATGATGCAGGTTTCATTCTTTCTCATTTTGATGGAGTTTATAGTTCGTTAATACATGAATCAGTAAATTAGTGAAGACCTGAGTCAGGTTTGTGGTTAATGCATGATTATTCCTTTAGAGTTACTGTCAAGAGTTTATCATCAAAAGGTCAAAGGTTTTAAGAAAAAGGTTGTTAATCTGCAGAGTGGTGAGAAAGACAGAAGCGGCAGCAGCAGCCTGATGATATTAAAGCTGAAAGATCAAAATCAGACGGACGGATTTTCTCATCCTGAAGTGGAAAATCTTGCAAATGTTCTTGCAAACGATCTATTTGATCATTGTAATTATTAAGCCGGAATCAGACACACACACACACACACACACACACACACACACACACACACACACACACACACACACACACACACACACACACACAAACACACACATGTTTAGTGGATGTATTAGTAAACAGTAATTAAATAAATAAAAAAAGGTTTGTTTGATCAAAACCAGAGGCGTTCATGAGACTCGAGAGCTTCATCCGAATCCCAGTTTAAGATCGAGCGCACGTTTACGAAAACACATTTACAGTACTGAAAAAAAAACAACAACAAAAAAACAAACAAAAAAAAAATACAGCGTCTCGCCGTAATTGGTTTGATGTCGTTAATGGAGTTCGCTCGCTCTTCACGCCTCTGTGTTGTTTCAAAGTCTTTATTATTACGATAAAGCTGCCTGGATCATTAAAGTTTCATGTTCCATTTTCATTAGGATGAATCCGATCCTGTAAAAACCCCCCCCCCCCCCCCCAAAAAAAAAAAAAAAAAAACCCTCTCGAACCCCCGCCAGGAATCACAGGGGAGCCCTGAAGTCTGTATTAATTATCAAGAATCTGGTCTTGATCGAAGATGTTAATTACACTTATGTTGGTGATGTGGGGAGTTCGGCATGCATTTTATATTTTATGCCGAGATAATAAAAAAATGAATTTTTAAACAAAGAGGGATCTTAAAATAATATCTATTCTACAGAGAATATCTCACTTCAAAGGCCGAAGCGTGCGCTTTGAAATTTAGCTGATGTTAAAAAAGAGCCGTCTGAACGTTTCAGTCGGTTCGAGTTGGTCGAGAAGTCGACAGAAAGAAGAAAACAAGAGTTAATTAACACTTATACAGTTATAAACTCTTTCAACTCGACTTTCGCTTTCAAATATTAGCATTTAAATTTAGCCGGTGAGCTTTTTTTTTTGTCAGGATGTATTTACTACTCGAGAGAAAAACAACAACAACAACTTTACTTTACATGAGCTGATATTAATGCCCTCTTTCTAATAGGTTACTATAGCAACAGCATCATTCAATCAGCTCATCTGATCTCTATGTAACATTGAAGGAAGGAGTCTCCAGTGTCAGCACTTTATACCAGTGAGAGTAAAAGCTGGACACAGGTAACATGACAACAGCAGGACCCACACACACACACACACACACACACACACACACACACACACACACACACACACACACACACACACACACACACACACACACACACACAGCATTTCACACTGTGCTCAACCCTGTGATGTCGAAACAATATGGACGCCTGCAGCATCAGCAGTGATGTAGCAGCCCTTCAAGCGCCGTTATACAGTAACCACATCTTTATCGTGACGTGTTCACGTATTCGGGATATCTAGAACGCCGACTCTACAAGTCACTGTTCTGAGGACACGCAGACCTCAGTCACACAGCTAGCTGCTACATCCTCGCTCAGCTTATAGCTCCTTTCTGGAAGATAAGAACGGAAGATAAGGATGATAAATAAACCCTTCTTTTTTTTTATTTTTTTATTAGAAGTCGTATCACCCGTCCTGTCAGACGTCGATGTTGTTTGCCACCTTAATTCTTTCACTCACCCTGTTTTTTCTCCATCCATCCATCCCTCAATCCATCCATCTATCCATCCATCCAATCCCTCCTCATCATCCCCACTTCCTCCTGATGTCACTGATCAAGCGTAAACGCTCACATTCCTCACTGTCTTCCCTAATGATCTTTAAATCCTGGAGAACGTAGCAAATAATTCAATAAATAAATCATAAACACACACACACACACACACACACACACACACACACACACACACACACACACACACACACACACACACACACACACACACACACACACACACACACACACACACACACACACACACACACACACACACACCATGTGTTATGATCACCCAAGTTCAATCCTCCTGATTTACATGCATGCTTAACACTTAACACTTAACAGTGCTTTATCATCTGCTGGAGGAGAACAAAGCATAAAACAAGAAAGCATCACCCCCCCCTCCTCCTCCTCTTCATCATCATCATTCCCTTGTAGAGAGATCATTAGACAAAAGTGCGTTAAGTGTGTACTTATGGGAGATGTCGGCTTAACAAACGAGCAATTAATGCTCTAATAACCGAGTCCACATGAGAGGCTTAAAACAATCCACATCTGCTCCTTCGAGTCCAGACCGCAGACGTTCGTCTGTTACGTGTTACTGATAAAAAAACAAAAACGTCTTCTGGTTTTATTTCCTTTCTGTCTTTCTCTTCATCCCAACAGCGGATGTGTGATTCAGGGATGTGAATATTAAAGCTCTAGCAGCAGGAGGTGGCTGTCTCTTTCCTCTACATTCACACCCCTAGTGTTGCACAGCTATAATTATTTAATCCGACTGTTTCTCCGCTTCCCCTCGCAGGACCGG
Organism: Tachysurus fulvidraco; assembly: GCF_022655615.1. Lineage (NCBI taxonomy): Eukaryota > Metazoa > Chordata > Actinopteri > Siluriformes > Bagridae > Tachysurus > Tachysurus fulvidraco. Next base: position 40,693,873 of record NC_062519.1, read on the forward strand.
AGCAGCGCCGCCTTTCACACTCGCACGCCGCTCCACACATCCGTGTGGCTCACGGTTTTACCGCTCTCGAACCCAACGTCGAGCCTGGGTACACAGGAAGTCACAGAAATCCTCCGCTCCCGATTGGCCGAGCCGTAAGAACCGTCCAAACCCTTGGCCGTAGTCTTCGGCTTCTTTTTTTTTGTATTAATTCGATTTTTAACAGATAATTTATAAAATAAAATAAACACAAAACATTAAAGACCTTTAACGAATGTCCAGATGTTGCTTCTTATTATGTTTAACAAAAAAATATTTTGTTTGGGGATTGAATGATCATTTCTATTTGTTCTCAAGATTATTATAAAATGCTGATTCTGTGATTTATTTCTTTTTATGTTCAGAGCAATTCTGAGAAACAGATTTACTGTCTTATGGAAAATCGTTTAGAACTTTATAATAAATTATAATTTCACATAAACACTGACTCCTTCACCCAGTCACTCACTCCATCACTCACTCACTCCTTCACACAGTCACTCACTCCATCACTCACTCACTCCTTCACCCAGTCACTCACTCCATCACTCACTCACTCCTTCACACAGTCACTCACTCCATCACTCACTCACTCCTTCACCCAGTCACTCACTCCATCACTCACTCACTCCTTCACACAGTCACTCACTCCATCACTCACTCACTCCTTCACACAGTCACTCACTCCATCACTCACTCACTCCTTCACACAGTCACTCACTCCATCACTCACTCACTCCTTCACACAGTCACTCACTCCATCACTCACTCACTCCTTCAATAACTCCTTCACTCCTTCACTCATGAAAGCCCTCCCTCCTTCACTCCCTCCATCGCTCCCTCCCTCCCTCCCTCCCCCCCTCCCTCCCTCCCTCCCTCCCTCCCTCACTCACTCACTCACTCACTCACGAGTCCATCTCTTGCTCCCTCCCTCCCTCCCTCCCTCCCTCCCTCACTCACTTACTCACTCACCCTCTCATCAGTCCATCTCTCCCTCCCTCCCTCCCTCACTCACTCCCTCACTCACTCCCTCCCTCACTCACTCCCTCACTCCCTCCCTCTCTCACTCACTCCCTCACTCACTCACTCACTCACTCACATTTTCTGTCTAATGCATTTTCAAAAAATGTCTCGACCCTAAATTCAGACAGACCGCTAAAGTTTTTCTCTCGCATTGTGCCTGGATAAAAAAACAACAACAACAACAACAAAAAATGCTCAGCTTTCCGCCACGATACGTCCTTGAAATAAGACGACTGTGAGACCGTGAGCGTCATGCCACAGACTTCATACACACTTCTATTTAACGTCACATCTCTCAGATGCCTGAGTAATATTTCAATCCCAAGTATTTTGCTCTCGCACTAAACTCGCTGGTAAAACTGGCTTGTTTTTTTTCTCTCTCTTTTAATAATCTCTTTTTCTATCTTTTAAAATAACGCCAACCCAAACGTTTCTTCCTGGTGGTTAGGATCTTAGCTATAAATCTGATTATTCTCAGATTGAGGTTTGAAAATGTTTGATTTGGAATGTTTGGTGAAAAACAGCGACTTAATATGAGGAGAATCCACAAAACCTGCTGTAAAATCGGAGATATTTTCAGACAAGCTGTGTCTGTCTCTGCCAGGAGGTTACGGCGAGCCGTCGATACAGAAACCGTGACAATAAATGACAACAAGCCTTTGTTAATAAAGAGTAAAGAGTAAAAGAATAATTAACACCTCCTGACCAAACAGAAGGCAGAATTCGAAAGCACAGCGGTTTAAACGTTCGTACGCGCTCAACAATCTACAATGTACACGACGTCGAGTCAGCACAGACGCCGCAACAAGCGGCGTTAATAATTCACACGTGATTTAAAAATGAGCAAATCAAACGGAATGTTGCACATCAAAGCACAGCTTCGTAGAAGAAAAAAAAATGAGGAGGAGGAGGAAGGAGGAGGAGGCTGTATTTTGCATGTAAAAAGTGGAACATGTATATTTATTAACGGAGAACGTTGCGATTTCCCGACTGGCACAAATCCAAACACATCCACAGTCACGTGGAAGCAATTCAGAGGCATTCAGCTGTGTAGAAAACAAGAACAGGGTTCACAGCTTTCTCTCTCTTTGTGTGTGTGTGTGTGTGTGTGTGTGTGTGTGTGTGTGTGTGTGTGTGTGTTTTTCCCTAATACAGCTCTGATAGTAAAGGGCCACTCTGACAGTGTGAAGCACAAGTGTTCGCTTCAGGAAGTGCCTAGAGATGTTTAAAAAAACACCAAAAAACAGGCACAGCTCTTAGCTGAGCAAACACACACACACACACACACACACACACACACACACACACACACACACACACACACACACACACACACACACACACACACACACACACACACACACACAGAGCCAATGTCAATGATAGTAAAGAAGCTATGAAAACTCAATTTTTACACAATTTCCTATTTCATGCTGAGCAGCTTTTCGTGTGCCAACGACTACAAGGACACGTTTACTTCACCTTCTAAAAAAACACTTCACTCGGCTTGAAGCTCTTCTCTCTTCTCTTTCTCTCTCCTCACACACCCACACACACACCCACACCCACACACACACACACACACACACACACACACACACACACACACACACACACACACACACACACACACACACACACACACTCACACACACAAAACCTAAAATAATATCTTTATTATTAAACATATAGCAATTATTGCTTCCATAAGGAGAAATGCTTTCTAAAACGATGTCAATCAAATTTATTCTTTGCTCACTTAATCAGTGGTGAAGGCAATGAATGAAGGAAAAAATAATTGAGTATTTTCTTTAATTAGTGAAAAGGTAGAAGCTTATTATAATAATATTTGGCCTTTCTAGTAAAGGGGTGGCAATAGTTTTTAATACTACCATTAAGAATAATAGTTTTTAATACTACCATTAAAAATAATAATTTGAAAAACATTTTTAAAGAATTATCTAAGCTCACCGTTTGCTTTTGTGTGTGTGTGTGTGTGTGTGTGTGTGTGTGTGTGTGTGTGTGTGTGTGTGTGTGTGTGTGTGTGTGTGTGTGTGTTTTATTTAGGTCTGTGACACGGCAACTGTATCCAGGGAATTTGAGCATCACAAAGAAAAACTAATTTTAAAATTAATCAATTTCTTTCCAACACTCCATACTGCACTTTCATCTTCATCCATGTCTGTGAGTGTGTGTGAGTGTGTATGTGTGTGTGTGTGTGAGTGTGTGTGTGTGTCTGTGTGTGTGTGTTGTGTGTGAGTGTGTGTGTGTGTGAGTGTGTGTGTGTCTGTGTGTGTGTTGTGTGTGAGTGTGTGTGTGTCTGTGTGTGTATGTGTTGTGTGTGAGTGTGTGTGTGTCTGTGTGTGTGACTATATGTGTGTGAGAGAGTGTGTGAGTCTGTGTATATTTGTGTTTGTTGTGTGTGTGTGTGTGTGTGTGTGTGTGTGTGTGATTGAGTGTGTGTGTGTGTGTGTTGCACTGATGCTAACACTTTAACTTGTCTCTATAATCCAGGAAACAAATCTCAAACAAATTGACAAACTCAACACTCAACCCAACAAACCCAACACACAAAACATGAAGAAGGAATAAATCCTTCCTATTAATGCTACTGAACCTTTGTTTAGCGCCAACTCTATTAGCTAGCAGCATTAGTCAGTAACTAGATTAAATTACCACTTCGTCTACGTCCCTTGCATAGATAAAAAAATACTATTTGAATGTTTTTACTCCTTATGTTTTTATTCATCTACATGTTTAGCGGTGTAGCTATCGGTGTGAGTAAAATGTTTTAATAAAAAACTCCAGCTCCAACTAATTTAAAGAATATAGCTGAGGTAAATTGTGCTAATTTGTAATTTGTCTACAATAGTATTCTAATTGCAATGAGTTTTTACATTTACATTTACAGCATTTGGCAGACGTTTAACTAATTTGCTGTTATTTATTTCAGTTAGCCTGATTTATTGCAGTAAAGTATACTACATATATATATATATATATATATATATATATATATATATATATATACACACACACACACACACACACACACACACACACACACACACACACACATATATATATACACACACACACACACACACACACACACACACACACACACACACACACACACACACACACACACACATATATATACAATTAACATATACTTTTTATTTATTAAATATTAATAAATATTGTACAATGTTTAAAAAATATTTAGCATGTTTTTCTTTATTGAATAATAGATTAGCATCAGATCCAAGAATTATATTTTGATCATTTTCTATTTAACTGTTACGCTGTTTATTTATTTATTTATTTTGCTAATACCAATCTGATTGAGTAAACAAAGACTTCATCTTCATGTAATAGCTGAGGTAAGTTTTGCTAATTTAATTTGCTTAAATAAACACTTAAATAAATAACAATTTGCCTTTTTGGATAATACCATATTAGACAGAAGCTAATGTAATTGGCTCGGCAGCGGTTTAAATTTGAAGAATATTCTTTGCTAATTTGCTAACAATAGCTGTTATATTTAACTGCTAGCTAGTTTATTTCACTGATACCATGTTAGACTAGCATCTGTTACAGTAGATAACATTCCTTAGTATGTTGAGATGAAATATAACTCTTGCTAATCACATTTTCTAACATCATTTACTTCAACTAAACTAAATTAGCATGATTTATTTTCACTAACCGATATACCATTAGCTTCAATCCCATATTCAAATTAAAATCTCTTTAACATTCATTTCACAAATAAATCAGTGAACTCGGTTGATCTCGAGACATCTTGTTGTTTTAATGATGGATGTGGATGTGTGGTTGATGGTCCATTGAAGGTTCTTGGAGGGTTCTCTTAGCAGATTGTTTAATCCTCAGCAGAAGGAGTCTCCAGTGTCAGAGTGTGTGGTATAAGAGGAACAAAACTTTACCTGAAACACTTAAACTACTACTTTTCCTCCCTGTTTGTTTTGTTGTGTGAAGTCTTCCTGGTACAATGCACCGCTAATCTTAGCTAACTAGTCTATAGCTAGCTAGCCTGCTCTATACATTGTAATGTCTGGAAAGAAAATAAACAATTATTGAAGTGATCATTTAATAAAGTTTTTTTTTCTTTTGTGTTTTGATTTGTTTCTTCAGATTCAAGAAGCTTGGATAAGCTTTCTCTAAAGTTTTAGAATTTATTTCCTAAGCTTGTGTTTTCCTTTTTTAGACCCACTGTCATATCTTGTATTTTTTTTAACCATTCCTGTTTTTTTTTTTTTTTTAATAATGTGGTGTTTTTTGGTCTCTTACACTGTTTTTATTAGCATTATACAAATTCCACACAAATTTTGTACTGACTGATTTAAAAAAGAAGAAAAAAAAAATCTGCCCTGAAAAAACCCTGAGATTTTTTTTTTGTTTTCACATTTGACAGATTCCTAAAATTTCCTTGACCTAATGCCATTTTTTCCTGTTTGCTGCTTGATCATGTTAATAACTTTTAATAGGATTTAAAAAGAGATTCCATCGCCTGCTGAGCGAGTCGTGAAAACCCTTCTGTTAGTTGATGTCTCACGTTTTATAAAGCTCTTATATCAGAACTCGATCCTCCATCCTCATCTTTCCTCCATTTGCCTCATCCGTGCTTAGCAGACGAAGCTTATTTATGTTCGGCTTCATTAAAAAACAAATCCTATTTATTTCAGCGATGCAGATTTCCACTGCGTGAACAGGATTTCCCAAGTTTACAGTTTAATCGAAGGACTTAACAATTGACATTTTCGTGGCATTTTCATCGCCGACTGATCAATAAACCCATGAAGCCTGAGGTTCCTGTGCTGATGCAAGCGTGTGGCATTACAGACAACGAAGGAATTAAAAAAAAAAACTCTTTAATTTTCCCCTAAAAAATGCTGTACATAAGATTGAGCTAAAATTCACTGCGATAACATAATATTATAAATAATTATATAATGACTATTAAAAAAATTTGGTTTAAATATAAACACACAGACACACACACACACACACACACACAGACACACACACACACACACACACACACACACACACACACACACACACACACACACACACACACACACATATATATACATATATATTGCACAGAAATAAAAGGTATAAAATAAAAAGATATTTAAATTACTCAGAGAAAAACAGAGAATTCTAAAAAAGAGAAATACGGGTGCATTTGTGCATATTTTAATTCATTCATCATTCATAAACCTAAACATAAACATGGATAATCTGTACATCAATTAATTCCATTTTATCAAAAAGATCCTGACTGTAGGAGAGTTTTAAAGTGCATCTAAGGATTTCTTTAAATCTAGAACATTTTAAAGGTTTTCTTACTGGATTTTATTCGGTGGACCTGCGTCAGGATGAAAACAGCCAAATGGTGGCGCCACAAAATCATCAGAGACCGACTGTAGAGCCTGAGCTGGATCCTGTGTGTGTGTGTGTGTGTGTGTGTGTGTGTGTGTGAGTGTGTGTGTGTGTGTGTGTGTGTGTGTGTGCGTGTGTGTGTGCAAAACTCCTGACTGAAGAAGCAGAAAACAGTTCTCATTTTCATCTCTGCCGCTGGGCTTAGGAGGAGGTGAGGATGAATAATGCGCAGATTCAGCTGTGCAGAAACAGAATCACACTGCTCACTCACAGACAGAGAAAATCAACAACCTCGCCTGCCATTACACACACACACACACACACACACACACACACACACACACACACACACCGCAGTGTGAGATTGCCTCGGTGCGTGTGTCGCCGGCACCCTGCCACTTTTTTCAAGTGAGGCCGACTTCAGCTCCATCACCTCGCTGAACACAGACAGAACCACAGAGGAATCTTGGCTATAAAATATGCCTTATTTAAAGTGGGGGCACAAATTTTTTCACAAAGGAACTAAAACTTCAAAACTAATAATTCCAAAGACCCTCTTACTACACTTATTAGCCTCATGATTTAAAAGAATATTTTAGATGAAGATATCACAAGATGAGATGATGAGTCAAATATGTGATTGCGTGTGAAAAAACGTGCAAAAAACGGTTGTATTTCATAAAATAATTGAAATGGGTCAAAAAACGTGTGAAATTTATGAATTATGTTTAAAAAGAGAAAAGAAAATCATAATGAATGATGCCTTGGGAAAAATCATGTGTACAAATATGTATATTGAAAAATCACATGTAGCAATAGTAGATTTTTAATAGATTTCAGCAATAAAATGATTCTGAATCGTTTGAAACAGTGACACATAAATCATAAATGAATCATGTCAAAAATCACATGTGAAGCAAACGAATCATGTGTCAAAAATCACACGTAGAAATACACAGATCTTTCGAAAGAATCATATATAAAAGATAACCGAATGACTGAAATAAATGATGTGTGAAAAACGAGTCGTTTGTCAGTGAATAACACAGATATGAAATAAATCTTTGTAATCAAATTTCATGTGAAAAAAAGAATCGCGTCAACTTCGTGTGAAAATAAACGAATCACGTCAAAAAATCATACGTGAAGAAAATAAACCGTGTGTAAAAATCACATGAAAATAATCAAATCGTTTGTGTGTGAGTGTGTGAGTGTGTGAGTGATTAGCGTGTTAATCGTTCGACAATCATGCGCTAAAAGATGATTCAGTTGAATCATTTGAAAGTAATCACAGCTTCCTGCCCGAACGTGTGGATTCGGGTGACTGTGCATTCAGGTCGCAGGGTTGAGCGAATAAAATAAAATGCGTTCGTTTATATTTAAATACATTTAAATAGACTTATGGTAACGTGTTATGGTAAGTTCTGATCCATGTTCCTTTGTTCACTGTAGTTTCTCATTGTTGCCTACAAACACTAGTGCTAAAGATTTCTACAGACGTTACACAAATATCCACACACTTGTGCATAACACACACCCAATCACTCACACACTTACACAGGATGGTGATAACTTTTCTGCTCTCTCCTGTTACGACTCCCTTTCCTGCCGTCGGGCTGCGTGTCCGTCTCAGGTAAACGTATCAACACCGCAGCGCAGCGCCTGTTAAACTTCAGAAAGACAGGAACATCTTCACATCTGCTGAATGACTCGCACAAGAACTTGCCTTATCTGGCTTCTCATGACCTTTATCCTCAGGTCAAAATCATCTAGTTTATCTAAGTACACACCACAGTGCTGGGAAACTGAGGATCCTGATTGTCTTCTGGTTTCTATGGCAACAACTCGTCCATATGGAAACAGTAATAATAATAAGAATAAGAATAAGAATAAGAATAAGAATAATAATCATCATCATAATAATAATAATAATAATAATAATAATAATAATAATAATAATAATAATAATAATAATAATAATCATCATAATAATAATAATAAATAATAATAATAAAAATAATAATAATAAAAATAAATGGTTTGAAGAACGTGTGTAATAGCTGCATAACAAATGTAACGGGAAACAAATAAAAAAATTCCCCTTGTTGTTGTTTAATGAATAAAACCTGAAATTGTGGCTAAATTGCTGAGCTTAATAGAGATCAAACACTTAGTCAGAAATAATTGCGTTAGTATGAAATGAGAAATCGGTCTGCTCCGGGGTCAGAATGTTTCGGACACATGGCGCTCGTTCTGGAAAGATTCATAAGCTGAATGCTTTATTTTATCGGTATCTCCAAACTCCAGCTCCAGTTCATCCTGCAGAAATGACCACGTGCTTTGGAAAAGGATCATGACATCTGGGTTCTTTCAGGCGTCCGGGGAACGCTGAAGGAACTTCCACTGCCTGAAGGTCTGAATTTACATCCATACATCAGGTGCTCCTCAGGGCAGGGGTTCGCATCTAAACTTCTAAAGCACGAAGAAGAAAACAAGATTGTTATCACATTTAAACAGCATTTTTAATTGCTGACGTCTTTATTCAGACGTCTTTAACCTGACGTTAACGAGCTGAAGATTTGATGATGTAACGCCTTTAATTCACTTACAAAGCTGATAAAATAATAATAAAAAAAAAAACACATTTATAAACGTAAAAAATCTAAACTTTATACGAGCAACATGACTCATAGAGTCACGAATCATTATAAACCATGTCACATGACCTTGATCTTGTATTCACACGCTCACACGGTCAGGACGTTCCTGGGCAGTTTTTTTTATTATGCAGCGCTTACGAATGTGTTACGAACACTGAGCCTAGAGTAATAAACATACCGTCAGTGCTCTATAACAGCAGCTCTGACGGTAAAGCAGCTTCAGTCGCTGCAGCTAAAATAAACAAACAAACAAACAAACAAACAAACAACAAACAAACAAATAAATAAATATTAAAAAGAAATTTCGGTGAAGGGGAAAATTTATCATGTAACATATGGAAGGAGTCTCCAGTGTCAGCACCATGAATTGTGCGGTTTCCTGACAAGCTGCATTTTTTTTCTCTTAACTTTAAGATTGAAAAAAGAGCCGATGGAGAGAGAACGAGTGAAACGTTGTCTGCTGACATGGAATGAAGCTGTAACCGGCTAAAAATAAAATGTCTTGTTCTTTAATAAATAAATAAATAAATAAATAAATAAATAAATAAATAAATAAATAATAGTTTAAATTTGCTTTATCACATCACTCTGTACAACACACACACACACACACACACACACACACACACACACACACACACACACACACACACACACACACACACATGAGAAATTAACATTTATAACAGTGTTATAAGCATGATATACACACTGTGCACCTTTCCCTTATAGTATATCTTTGAAAAATAAAAATGTATTAAATTACAGGCACAACAAATTCATTCATTCATTCATTCATTCATTCATTCATTCATTCATTTTCTACCGCTTATCCGAACTTCCTCGGGTCACGGGGAGCCTGTGCCTATCTCAGGCGTCATGGGGCATCGAGGCACGATACACCCTGGACGGAGTGCCAACCCATCACAGGGCACACACACACTCTCATTCACTCACACACACTCACACACTACGGACAATTTTCCAGAGATGCCAATCAACCTACCATGCATGTCTTTGGACCGCGGGAGGAAACCGGAGTACCCGGAGGAAACCCCCGAGGCACGGGGAGAACATGCAAACTCCACACACACAAGGTGGAGGCGGGAATCGAACCCCCAACCCTGGAGGTGTGAGGCGAACGTACTAACCACTAAGCCACCGTGCCCCCCTGGAACAACAAATTACACTTCTATTTTATCTTTCACCTTTCCAGTTGACACGTTTACACAATTCCTACATAAAGCATTTATGCAGTGTTTATGAATGTGTAATAAAGGCCCACTTTAACGTAAGCGTCATGAAGTATATTCCGTGTAATGAATTAATAGAGATAAATAGAACAGAGATAAATTAAATAATGAAATAAAACTGCGTCACATCTGACAGTCTGTAAATATGGTTTATTAAACAACGCCCGACGACACGTGAGGAAGATTCCGGCATTTAAAGTCAAACATTAAAGGAACGTCGCTATGTAAAGTCATTACAACGATTAATTCCTTCACGTCACAGTCTTCATAAAGTGTTAGATTACATAATGAGGTCATGAGGTCTGGCTTTAATAGCACACTGACAATGAAACAGGAAGTCATAAATATGTATTTATTGCCTCTGGGTGTTTTGGGGTGAAGGTGAAGCAAACCTCAGGAGACGCTCGGCTTAAAAAAAAAACAACAGAGCCGACGTTCTGGGAAAACTTACACATATACGTTAGAATTCCACACGGGGACGATGTAATGCTCATGAATATTCATTTTATTGATTTTAAATCGGGGGGGCACGGTGGCTTAGTGGTTAGCACGTTCGCCTCACACCTCCAGGGTTGGGGGTTCGATTCCCACCTCCGCCTTGTGTGTGTAGAGTAGCATGGTAGGTTGGTTGGCATCTCTGGAAAATTGTCCGTAGTGTGTGAGTGTGTGAGTGAATGAGAGTGTGTGTATGCCCTGTGATGGGTTGGCACTCCGTCCAGGGTGTATCCTGCCTCGATGCCCGATGACGCCTGAGATAGGCACAGGCTCCCCGTGACCCGAGAAGTTCGGATAAGCGGTAGAAAATGAATGAATGAACACACAAATGGTCCTGTTTTTTTTTTTTTTTTTCATTTCTGTACATCAAGGATCACAGCACAAAATCGAATAAAAATCAAAAACACGTCCGACGTTGTGAAATTGTCGGAAATTTAAAAAAATAAACTGTAATCTAAGGAAAACAATTTCAGTTCAAATCAAATGATTATATTAGAAAAAAAAATCATGTAAATTCAGAAGAGGAACCTGGAAACGAGCCGAGATTTCTATGTTTACAATGTGAATAATTTTACTCTAGTGGATTAACTTTGAGTTTATTTCTGAATTTTCAAATTTAGTTTTCTAAAAAATAATAGAAAGAAATAAAACCCAAATCATAAAATTTGTTTTATTTGCATACATTAATATAAAGTACACTGTTTTATTCTGCTTTTTTTTAATCAGAGTAAAAGGATCTATAAAAACTTTTTCCATCCATGGAACGTTTCATTATAGTTTGAAGGTTTGAAGGTTAAAAATAAAATGTTCTTTTTGACACAAAGAAAAAAGTTTTTCTTTTAAGATCCATTTTCTGAAAGTTACTTTAGGGAACCAAAAATGGTAACCTTTTATTTTTAAGATTGTACACTTGTAAAAAAATAAACGACTCGATATAGAACCTGAAATGGTTCCATCACCTGCTTCTTCTAGTGTGTGGAACCTTAAACGGTTCTTTATACTGAATCTTTATATCGAACCATTTTGGAAGGATCACTGAAAAGAACCCAGTGTGAATCAGATGGTACTTTAACGACTCATTTAGAGCTTCTTTATTGTTATTATTATTATTATTATTATTATTATTATTATTATTATTATTATTATTATTATTATTATTACAGGGCTCTCAAGTTTTGAAGACAGGCAAGCGTGACAGCAACCCACCCCCCAGCCCCCCCAGGCACAAAAAAAACCACACAAAAAAAAACAAAACAAACAAACAAACAAACAAAAAAAACATTAAAAAAAATTCAATTGTAATTGTTGCGTTAAATCTTACCCAGATACAATAGTGCTATTTTCTGATTGGCTGTTGTGTTACCTCTTTTTTGATTGACTGATAAGTGTCAGGTTCGACTAAGAACTCCAGGGGAGACGCACTTGATGGGATGTGGTAGCTCAGTGGCTAAGGTGTTGGGTTACTGATCGGAAGGTCATGGGTTCGAACCCCTGGTCCACCAAGCTGCCACTGCTGGGCCCCTGAGCAAGGCCCTTAACCCTCAGTTGCTCAGTTGTAAGTCACTCTGGATAAGGGTGTCTGCTAAATGCCGTAAATGTAAATGTAAATGAGACGCACTTGATTCCTGCCCTGTTCCATAGAGACGGCGGTGCGGACTGATAGGTTTTGGGTGCTGTGGCTTATTACATATATGATAAATAGTCAAAAAGTTTTTCTGCATGAGAAATACGATGTGTGGCGGGAGAGCGTGAGAAAAGACCCAAATGCGTGACTGTCACTCACAATGCGTGACACTTGACAGCCCTGTTATTATTATTATTATTATTATTATTATTATTATTATTATTATTATTATTAGATTTATCCAGTAAACTGTGTGTAGTTTTGCTGACAGTGAAACTCCTCCCTCTTATCGAAGAGTTCCATCGCTTCCTGTTTGTCACAAATTTAATCAACTCTTTGATCTTCCTAAACACGTCGTTTCAAATCATCTCACGGCGTTATCTACACAGAGATAAATCTCCAAAAGTAATGACACCCATTTCACCTTACTCGGTCTTTCAGTTATAATGTGAGACTCTTTTAATAGAAAAGTTTCATTGCCCCCCAAGAACTCGACAGAGCCAGATTTTTTTGGTTTGTGTGTGTGTGTGTGTGTGTGTGTGTGTGTGTGTGTGTGTGTGTGTGTGTGTGTGTGTGTGTGTGTGTGTGTGTGTGTGTGTGTGTGTGTGTCAGAGCCAGGGGGTTGGGGGAGACTGGGTGGTGTGATACCTGTTAATGTTAAATATGAGCTGTAAAGACGTCTGTTTCATCTCCTCTGTTCTGTTCTGCTCTTCACATCGCACGTCACGTCACAGCCTTAATTTTCCAAGTATTTATATGTATAGATAAATACTTGGAAAATTAAGTCTGACAAAAAAGACCAAAAAAACAAAACAAAAAAAACCCAAAAGGTTCTTCATTTGTACTGTAGACCAGTGGTCCCTAACCTTTTTTTCGCCACGGACCGTTCAATGTTTGATCATTTTACCGCGGCCCGCTGGGGGTGGGGTGTGGGGGTTATACAATTAAACTAAAATGAATAATTTTACTTTAATTGTATTTAAACATGCCTTTTTAACTCACTACAACGCTAAATCAATGAGAACCCTGAGCTTGTTTCTTTACAACGAGACGGTTCCATCTGGGGTAATAGGAGACGATGACACCCGAAGTGTGTCGCTTATGTCCAGTTTATTCCGGGGTTTTGTTTCGGTTGCCGTCACTGCAGAAAACCCCGCTTCACACAGATAGCATGTCAGAAATGGCGATAGGGATGTAAGTGCTGTGGTGGCAATCTCAGGGTATTCCGCCATGACTTTAATCCAGAACTTTCTAACGACGTTTGTTTCGTGCTAATTTTTGCTCATTTGTGGGTTAAATTTGAGCAAACACAATATACACGTACACCAAGCACTGTTAAACATGACAAAGTACCGGTGAACAGAGAGAAGAGCGACACACACCTTCTCTCTCCACCAAAGCTACAACACCACTGCCGCTCGCAGCCGCTCAGCTCCAGACGTCACCTAAACCCGGCCCGAGATCACGATATTTTGCGCATGCGCGGTATCGGTGCGGCTTTAGGTCACGTCTCTCAGCTCCCGGTTAACCTCTCGTCCATGGAAAGTCGCACAAACCCGAGAGAAATACACCACAGTAAATAAAATGGAAATAATTTAATGTTCCTTGGGCGGCCCGGTACCATTTGGTCCACGGGGGTTGGGAACCACTGCTGTAGAGCACCAGCTAAGAACTCTTAAAGGAAAATAATGAGGAATAATTCAGAGATTCTTTCAAAAATTCTTTTTTTTTTTTTACAGGTTTATTAGTAATTTGGAGTTTTCCGTCTATCTGAGAGTAAACACACTGCTCTAGAGATGATTTAGGGACAACTAATGAAGATTTAGAAGTTTGGCATTTTCTTAAAATAGCCTATATAATAATAAGAAATTCTAGTTGCAGTTAAAGTGTGTGTGTGTGTGTGTGTGTGTGTGTGTGTGTGTGTGTGTGTGTGTGTGTGTGTGTGTGTGTGTGTGTGTAAAGCGTTAATATAATAACCCCAGTGTTCCTACGAGTCGCTGTGCTTTTATCAGTCTTTTGCTTTCTCAGGCCTGCTGAAGAAAGCTTCATTTTATTACTTTAACCAGGAAGAGTTTGTGATTGGAGGGAAAAAAGGGAAGGAAAAATATAATAAAATAAATAAAGGCAGAAAAGAGGACAGAGAAGAGGAAGCGCTGTTTTAACTGTAATGCAGTCGTAAAAAATTCAGGGATTTTGGAGCACCATGTGGAAGTGAGATGAAAAAGAATGCTTATCACACAGATGCATTATGTCAACACTTCCATGCTCGCCTCGCCCCGTCCCAGGGTCTCCCCCGTGAGCTCTGGCGGTCTTTAGGAGCAACTTTGGGCCACCAGCGATCAGAAGATGACAGGAAGTGCTCCGGCGAGACTCCTGTGCAGTATTAGAGTCTGACAGTGTCGTATAAATAATACGGCACATAATGCAGTCGGCGAGCGTCGGCGTGGTCCACCGGGCTTTCAACAGGTGCACATTTCCACTTTGTTCGACAAAGAGGTCTGTCTTTAGCACCGACTCGGATCTGAAAGCTTCTCCTGATCATTCTTTTATGGGAACCTCTCGCTCAGAGAGCACTATATTCACAGAACGTCATGATAATAGAGCGGTCGGGGAAACGCTGGAGAAGAGGTTAGATGTCGGAGCGAATACATTTACAGCGACGCCCAGGGGAGAGCGGGGCCGCGCGACACACTATACACACTCTAGTGGCAGAAAAACCCTTCGTCTGTGTGTGTGTGTGTGTGTGTGTGTGTGTGTGTGTATGCGTGTGTGTGTGTGTGTGTGTGTGTGTGTGTGTGTGTGTGTGTGTGTGTGTGGCAACGGTCTGGTCATGACCTCGATTCTTCCCTCTCCATCACAGATGTAGTAACTTGTTCTATTGATGCTGGTAGTGTAAAGAACAAATCGCTGAATGGAGGCAAAACACTAAAAAGCCTTTCATCAGCTGGGTTACTTTTACCGACTTACGGCTGAATAGAGCACCGACGGTGGTCTGAAAAGAAATAATACAGTGGGGGGAAATGTGACCTTCGACATGTTTCACGAGAACAATTTTGATTTTTTTTTATATATATATGTATATAAAGGTTGAAGAGAAGAGAACGTGTTTTTCAGGACATGCAGTGCTCTTTGTCAACAGAGGACCATAAAAATAAATCGGTATTTTATTGTGCGTCTGAAGCCAGATCTTTCTTTCTTTCTTTCTTTCTTTCTTTCTTTCTTTCTTTCTTTCTTTCTTTCTTTCTTTCTTTCTTAACGCTGCCTTAAAGTTCCTAAAGTGTTAATTTGACAATACAGTAAATAAGACGCAACGATATTTTAAAACACTCCGTTTAAGATTAGCCATCACTCAGGAAGCAGCAGAAGATTCATGAAGATTCAAGATTCATTCATGGAATGGAATTTAAGGGTAACAGAATATCTAGGGAATATATTTGTTAAAGAATGACGTCATAATTTCTATCCGTTTACACTTGCTTGTAACGCTCATGACACGAGTTCTCACTCAGGTCGTATCAGCTTTACAGAGAGAAATAATCTTCATTCATTCAAATTCAACTTCACCTCTGAAACGTTCACACTGGAGACTCCTTCCTTTGGAAATTACAAGTTTTTTTTTGTTTCTTTTTATCGGAGTATATTTTGTACATTCACTGTGAATAAAAGGTTAGTATAGAAACGATAAAGTAAAAAAGTAACGAGTTTCTGTTTTTGCAATTTCCATTCTGGTTTTTGGACTAATCATGTCCAGAATTGTGGCGTTGTGGTGTTTTGTATTCTATCTATCTATCTATCTATCTATCTATCTATCTATCTATCTATCTATCTATCTATCTATCTATCTATCTATCTATCTATCTATCTATCTATCTATCTATCTATCTATTTGTTTGTTTGTTTGTTTGTTTGTTTTTTAAATGCAAGGGCAAAATTCTTTGCATTTCTTTGCAAAAAATAAAAAATAAAATAAAAAAAATCACAGGACTGTATAAATTAAAACCGTTTTAAAAAACGTCATAAATAATAAAATACATGTGCTATTTTCCCCAACCCTGTTTGTGCCTCATAAATAAATTATTTGTTTTTCAACGTGGTTGTACAAAAGACTGAAACTCGTCTCGCACATTTTTAATTATTTCTTAATAAATGTCAAAAACCGACGGAAGAACGAGCGAGAACGAGAGGGAGAGAGAGAGAGAGAGAGAGAGAGAGAGAGAGAGAGAGAGAGAGAGAGAGAGAGAGAGAGATTAAACTGTCTCTTGTTGAGGTCTGGCAGTAACACTGAATCTAACCAACGACCTGTGAAGGATTAATGGTGGAAATTACACACTGCTGATAAACTGCTACAGTTTCACATCCCAGATCCTCTTTTTTTCTGCTTTCCTGTAGAAGAACCTCACTTTCTTTCATGTAAACAGTTTCTCTCTTCATCCTCTTATTCTTGCAATTACTCATAGCTTATCTCCTCATCCTCTTGTCTCTCATCTTCATCCTCATCCTCTTTTTTCGTTGTACCTTATCTCATCATCTACATATCCTCTTATCTCTTTCAGACATTTTCTCAACATCCTTTCATCCCCTGGTCTTTTCCTCATCCTCAAATCCCCTTGTTTCTTATCTTCTCTTACTGTACACTCATCCCTTTATACGTTATCTCCACACTCTCCTCACCTCACTCCCTCACCCTCTTGTCCTCTTCTCAACTTGTCCTCCGGTTACTCCCTCACTCTCTCCTCCTCTCCTTCCCTCACTCCCTCACTCTCTCCTCCTCTTCTTCCCTCCTTCCCTCACTCCCTCATTCTCTCGTCCTCTCCTTCCCTCACTTCCTCACCCTTTCGACCTCTCCTCACCTTACTCCCTCACCCTCTCATACTCTCCTCCCCTCACCCTGTCATCCTTTCCTTCCCTCACTCACCCTCTCATCCCCCCACCATCTCTCCTTCACTCACTCCATTTCCCTTTCAACCATCACTCCCTCACAATCTCCTTCCTTCACCCTCTCCTCCTCTTCTTCCCTCACACACTCTCTCATCTCCTCACCCTCTCTTCTCCTCAACCTCTCCTTCCTTCGCTCACTCACCCTCTTATACCCTCACCCTCTTCTTCCCTTACTCCCTCACCCTTTCGTCCTCTCCTCACCTTACTCTCTCACCCTCTCATACTCTCCTCCCCTCACCCTATCACCATCTCCTTCCCTCAATTTCTCACCCTCTCATCCTCTCCTCCCCACACCCTCTCATCAGCTTACTCTCCTTCCCTCACTCCCTCATACTTTCCTCTGCTCACCCTCTCATACTCTACTTACCTCATCCTTTCATACACTCCTCCCCTCACTCCGTCATACTCTCTTCCCCTCACCCTTGCATCATCCCCTCCCCTCACTCCCTCTGCCTCTTATCCTCTCATCCCTTCATTCCCTCACAATCTTTTACCCTCACCCCCTCACCCTTCCTGACTATAATTAGAATTGGGTTTCAAGTGAGAAATGAGATAAAGGGAAGCAGAGAGGAGGTATATTTCCCCAAAAATCGCAGAACATCTGCAATACAAACACTCCACCTATCTAACCACAGTGCTGTCAGTGAGGCTAGGAAAGGGAGCTCTCTCTCTCTCTCTCTCTCTCTCTCTCTCTCTCTCTCTCTCTCTCTCTCTCTCTCTCTCTCTCTCTCTCTCACACACACACACACACACACACACACACACACACACACACACACACACACACACACACACACACACACACACACACACCAGTCATGACATCAGACCTGCTATTAGCAGCCTTTGCTAACAACAAGCACTAATAGCTAAACACAATGCTGCAATTTCTATGAACATTTTATAAAGCCTTAATGCAGTGTCTTATAAACATTCGGGTAAAATCTGTGCATTTCTGAGCTTTCCCAGAAGAACTGAATAAACTTTCTAAGATGTTTTTCATATATAATGCACTTTAGTTAATGCATATGCACTGACAATTCACTTACTCCACTTAAGAATTGGACTTCATTTGAATATTCATTACATGGCGAATATTTAATATTTAATGAGTCAATTTGAAAGATAGTAAATGTATATATGTGCATGCTGTGTTGCATATTATATTAATAATTACATACAAATTTAAGACAGTTGGGATGTACAGCAACGTAATTTGTGAGTTTAATATTGATTAACGGAGCATAATGTGGGCAAGTCCTGGCCTAATGGTTAGAGAGTCTGACTCGTAATCCTAAGGTTGTGGGTTTGAGTCTCGGGCTGGCCATGACTGAATTGCCCTTGAGCAAGGCACCGAACCCTCAACTGCTTCCTGGGCGCCGCAGCATAAATGGCTGCCCACTGCTTCGGGTGTGTGTTCACTGTGTGTGTGTGTGTTCACTGCTGTGTGTGTGTGTGTGCACTTTGGATGGGTCAAATGCAGACAACGAATTCTGAGTATGGGTTGCCGTATGTCACAACACTTTTTTTTATAATCGTGACGGAATATGGTTTAAAAAACATTTTCCCTATTACATAACGATATAAGGAAAAATCAAGAATATCAGGAAGGGTCTGGGGGTAAATATGTGCTTGGTATGGGGATGTAATTTGCTTTATATTGCATTGTAGATGTAAAAATTATAAATACACACACACACACACACACACACACACACACACACACACACACACACACACACACACACACACACACACACCATAGGTATTCACACAGGTTTGCTTCCAAGAAAGTGAATCGACTCTGAATCGACTCACGTTAGAGAGCGATACAAACACTGTTTTAAGTGTTTTTTTGTAGATTTTATTTTGTTAAGAAAAACCTCACAGCTGTAGAATTATATAGTGGAGAAAATAAACGACAGTCTATTTTTAAACGTGTTTACTTTTAACTTAAGCTCTCTGTGCCCGAGTGATTGGTTCAGTCTCTACACACAGGTATAACTTTTTGCTGTATTTCTGACCAGTGAGTAAAAGAGATACACACACACACACACACACACACACACACACACACACACACACACACACACACACACACACACACGGTTTTTACTTATTACATAGTTGAATGATGTGCAGAGCAAAATTAATCCCAACCAAACTCAGAATGAATCAAAAGAATCAATTCAATTCACTCTGATTCAGATTTGATAAATTGACTCATAGGGGTGAAGAGTAAAGTTTTCAATTTTTTCAAGGGTTTGTTACACAGATAAAGATGCTTAACTTCCAAAACATAGGAAAACAGAACCTTTAACTAATGTAGAACCTTTGCACAGAACCTTTACGGGACTAACATGTCTTAAACAGTAAATAACCGCAGAATGGTTAGATTAAGGGTTTGACATTTAGAATGTATTTAATGCAGTTTTACTAATGTGGCTCTGTAATGAAAGTATGTTAAAGTTCATGTTCAGAGTCATAGAGTGTGTGTGTGTGTGTGTGTGTGTGTGTGTGGCATTGTCTACACATTCCTGGTGCTCTTTGAAGGACCGATGCAGAGCTGTCTGTGGTAATTAGAGTGCAATGACCTTCTCATTAGAGGCAGGACACCTCCTGATTATTTTTCCTCTTTTCTCGTTAAGGCCGGTCCAGTCTCAGCGACAAAAATTGCAAAAAAAATATCAAAGCAGTTCTCTACGATATTTATTAAAGCAAAAATTACAAAAACACACAGGAAAAAAAAACCTTTGAATTCTATACCAGTCCTGCTAATGTATGCAGAGCCAAATGAATGGCTCGACTACTTCTTTTTCTTTTTCTTCTTCTTCTTTTTCTTCTTCTTCTTCTTCTTCTTCTTCTTCTTCTTCTTCTTCTTCTTCTTCTTCTTCTTCTTCTTTTCCACCCCCTCTGTCTTGTAGCTTAAATTTTTCATTACAAATTTCCTGCGCTTCAAAGTCACATCTCGCAGCCGGTCCTCTTTCTTCTCCCTTGGCGTGACAAAGAACTGTCAAAAACTGTCCCCGTGTTTGCTGTTTTTCTCCTCGGCTTTTATCCCTCTCTTGCATCTAAATGTCAAAAAACACCGTTTAAATACAACACAGCATCCCTTCATCTGAAAGAGAGAGAGAAAGAGAGGGAGGGCGCAAGGGTGAGAAAAGAAGGCGAAAATACAGCAGAAGGCGTCTAAAAGGGGCCTAATTAATCCTTGTGCATTGATTTTGTTTTAGTGTGATGTGTTCGATGGAAAAAAAAAAAAAGAGATGACTTGGGAAGGAGCTCTCATTAAAATCATTAGCAGCTTGATGTCAGCCGGAAAAAAAAATAAAACACGTCTCACTCTGTGCTGCTTAAAAGCACATTTGCAGGTACGTCTTTAATGTCACAAGAATGGACTCGGCACTTTCTAAAGAGACCAAAACAGACCGAATCTCTCAGCTTTCTCTCAGCTTTCTCTTCCTCTACTACTTTAACCCTTACACTCTGTCTGGTACGCTGTAAACTTTAATAAATAAAACTTATAATTCTTTTTTTTCTTCTTCTTATTTCACTAAATACTAAATGTGCAACAATGCTCTTATTTTTTTTATTCTTTCTTACAGAGTTATTAAATAATTATTAATATTACATTACTTTAGAATATTAGATTTTCTGCTTGTCAGCGTTTTAAATGAATGAAAAAAAAAAGAGTCCAAATGTTTTTGGAAAATAAAAAAAAACAAAAAACGATCTTTAAAGAAAAAACGCCTTCAAAATAATTAAATAAAATGTTTCTACAAAAAAATGAATCAATGAATTTTAATTCCTTAAAATTTCAAAATGTTTTATTATTAAATCATTAAAGTTTACCTGCTGTAATTGCTGTAAATGCAGGGTTTGGTCACGACAAAGCAGGAAAAAAAAAGAAATAATAAAGACATTTTTTTATTTGACTGAACTGTGTCTGAAAATGAGTTTGGAGTTTGTAAAGCTCGCATCTCTCTGCATCGGAGCGCTATAAAGTTAGTAAAGAAAATACAAAAATACAAAACAGAGCAAAATAGTATTAGAAAATTTGCTCCAAATGATATTTATACAGTTATTATTATTATTATTATTATTAATAATAATAATAATAATAATAATAATAATAATAATAATATAATAACCTTTATTTTCTATAGCGCCTTTTAAATTTGTGATCAAAGATTTAATGGGATTTTAATGAGAATTGTTATTTTTTTTAAACTTATGTGAGAGTAATAAGAATGAAGGGATGTTTGACAGCAAAACATACATTTGAAAACGGTTCAAAATCGTCTGCTCTTCATTTACAGATTTAGAAATTTTCGTAACTAATTGAACTCAGAAACCACCTTGATCTTGAGCAACAAATTAAAATGCAATAATATCGTTGTCTTTAATCACTTGGAGATCAGACCTTACATGACAGTGGTACACGATTGCTGTAACTTTATAAACTGTTCGAGCCACAAAGTGTGTTATGTTTATGTTACCTTTGAGCCAGCAGCTAGATGTCTGTGTTCTAGATCATTACTGCTGCGCTACTGCTGCATTACTGCTGTGTTACTGCTAGGTTAATGCATTAACAGAAACAGTAAGCATTATTGCCACGTTACTGCTGTGTTACAGTACTTCTATGTTAATGCTGCGTTACTGCCGTGTTTCTGTTGCATTATTGCCAAATTACTGACATGTTACTGCCGTGTTACTTCCACGTTACTGCTATGCTACTGCTGCTTTACTGCAGTGTTGCTGCTGCATTACATCCACATTACTGCAGCGTTACTGCCATGTTAATGCCACATTTCTCTGCGTTACGGCATTACTGGTGTGTTACTGCAGCATTACTTTCGTGTTAGTGCAAAGTTAATGTTATGTTACTTCCATGTTACTGCTCTGTTACTGCCTCGTTATTGCCACGTTATGGGCAACTAACTGCTGCGTTACTGCTGCGGTATTGCTGGTGCTGGAATGGTGCAGGCAACCGTTTTGTTTTGAGGTCTAGGAAACTAAATGTCTTTTTCACTAATTGTCTTTTTAATGTTTATTTAATTCAAGCACTATTATTATTATTATTATTATTATTATTGTTGTTGTTGTTGTTGTTGTTGTTGTTTCTGTGACTAATTATTACTTTAAACCGTCACAAAACACAACCCAAAAGTTGCCCGAGACATTTCTCTAATTATTTTATGCAACTGTATTAGATAATTCATAAGGACTGGCTCTTGTATTAACATCGTTTCAGTTCGTTCACCATCTGCACCTTTTATTTCCAATGTGACTTCATTAAAATGAAGATGAAAAAAAGCGCCTAGCGTTCATCTCCATCCGGTGCCGACCCTCCCTCGTATCAGCAGCAAACAAAGCCACGGCCTCCTAAATAATTACATCGTTAAAGCCGTGCAGGACTAATTAAAGCCTGACTTCCTTTACCTGTTTTCACAGCTAATTAAGAAAATTAACCCTCCGTTTAGGCCTTGGCATCCTGCCTACGCCTCTAATAGGTAGGAGAAAAAAACCTGCACACAGGACAGACTCAGGACTGACACAGGACAAATGCAGAACAGATGCAGGACAGACACGGGACAAATGCAGAACAGATGCAGGACAGACACGGGACACAGACTCGCAGCACACCGGCTCTGATGAGCTCACTTTAAGACACTGATTGATGTTGACACGAGGTTAAAATGGAGGGAATCGTTGATTTAGGTTCATCACGGCACGATTGTGGGAGAAATCAAACAGTTTGTGGTTTTAAAACATGCTCAGAGTCGATCTTCGGCACATGTAAAAGAAATTCTGATGGGTTTTGTTCATGTTTTATGATAATAAATCAGGATCGTCTATAGAATATTCTTCTTCTTCTATTGTGTCTATATTGGCTTTTAAATAAAGTAAAAAATCATTTCATCAGTTCACATAAAAACAAGCAAAAGATTTCAAAATAAACGGGCTGCTAACACAGCTAGCTTTGCTAGCATGCTAGGCTAACATTGCTAATCTTCTCTGAGCTTTATGCCTGAGTTTAACCTGCAGCACTTTATGCTTCTTTGCTAAAATAACTGAAGCTACTTTATCATTTTTTTGCTTTAAATCAATACGTTAAACGTAGGATGACAGACGGATGGAAGGGAAGCGCAAAAATAAAGAAGGAAACGTTTTCCTTGCTGCTTTGGGTAAACGATTTGAAAGTAAATAAAAATAACGGTCAAGTCGCACGTTTGTGCTATTACAATAAAAGTGTCGGTGTAGCGACATATTAATGTGATTTATAACTCGTGTTAATATTTTGGCAGGATTTAAAAAGATGTTTAAGTTTAAACACAGGATTCTCCTGTAGCGATGACACGAAAGGAGGAAATCTGCAGAGATTTGCATTAGCATGATGAAGGAATGCACTTGAGGAACACACGTGAGTCATTAACTCGGCGTCGCGTCTTTCACCTCACGCTCTGCACCTGTGCAGCTCCCTCCTATATGCGCTGTATGAATTAATCACACGCCTCCTGATGCGCTCTGATGCAATTTCTGATGCGCATTAACGAGGGCTGACAGCTGGAACGCTCGGAATAGAAATAAAATCACAGTCAAGAAGAAGAAAAGGGAAATGCGGTTGTGCGACGACTATTCGCACGTCTCCACCTGCAAAGCGCCCGAGCTGCTGTTTTCTCCGAGACACGGGGACGCGTGTTTGGGTGTGAAAAGAGGAAAATGATCCGCAAATTGGAGCAACACTCGCATTCTGTCGCTCCTAAACGCATTGTGGTGTATGAACACTAATTTTACATTGTGTGAATGTACGACGAGGCGACAAAACGCCCTTTCAGCGCACGTCATTTCAATTTCAATGACTTATCACACGCTTTGTTGGTTGTTTTCCCGAATTGGAGGGATTTCCTACTTCGTTCTGTGTTTCTTTTGGAAAAAAAAATGTAAAAAGAAAGAAAGAAAGAGAGGTGATTTTTAAAAAAATTCTTAATTTGCACGCAGATACGGTGCGAAACTAGCCGTGTTGAAAAGCTTAAACGTGATCTCATTAAGATCGTTAAGTGACCTTCAGCGGTGTTAATTAGATTTAAGGTGAGGGAGGCAGTGACGATGTGGTCGATTCTATTATTCATCATCGGCCTGTAATGACATTTCTCAGCTGTCAAAAGCATCGCAGGAGGTCTCCTGTGAGGATCAGGGGGAAATAAACCATCATTCACATCCATGCAGGGGGGAGGGAGGGAGAGAGGGGCAGGAACACTGTGTGTTTATCAGAATCACACACACACACACACACACACACACACACAGATGAACACAGAACCCGCACTCTGAGTGTTCAGGTAACTCAGGACCACAGTGACTCCAGCACTAGCAGGTCATTATCACTGTGGACTACAGAGGTGTTTGACCTGAGAGGAACTCAGGGCTCCTGACTGAGGAACTGCAGAATCACTGTAAAGTCTTTTAATCTGTTTCACAGACTCGAGGAAGCGTCTGATCTGCTGAGGCGGTGAGGGATGATGTACAAATCTCCCCAATACCTCTACATGTAGCACACAACACTGTACACTCATGTTAATGCTCATGTTAATGTTAGATATAACTGTGTTCATTATTTGTTAGTGTACATTATAATGTTTGTGATAGTGTTGGTGTTCATAATAATGTTTGTGATAGTGTTGGTGTTTGTGTTAGTGTTAGTGTTGGTGTTAGTGTTAAGGTTGGTGTTTGTGTTAGTGTTGGTGTTTGTGTTAGTGTTAGTGTTGGTGTTCATAATAATGTTTGTGATAGTGTTGGTGTTTGTGTTAGTGTTAGTGTTAGTGTTGGTGTTTGTGTTAGTGTTGGTGTTTGTGTTAGTGTTCATAATAATGTTTGTGTTTGTGTTAGTGTTAGTGTTAGTGTTAGTGTTCATAATAATGTTTGTGTTAGTGTTGGTGTTTGTGTTAGTGTTAGTGTTGGTGTTCATAATAATGTGTGTTCATTATTTGTTAGTGTACATAATAATGTTTGTGTTAGTGTTGCTGTTTGTTTTAGTGTTGCTGTTTGTGTTCATAATAATGTTTGTGTTAGTGTTGGTGTTTGTGTTAGTGTTGGTGTTCATAATAATGTTTGTTTTAGTGTTGCTGTTAGTGTTAGTGTTCATAATAATGTTTGGGTTAGTGTTGCTGTTTGTTTTAGTGTTGCTGTTTGTGTTCATAATAATGTTTGTGTTAGTGTTGGTGTTTGTGTTAGTGTTGGTGTTCATAATAATGTTTGTGTTAGTGTTGGTGTTTGTGTTAGTGTTCATAATAATGTTTGTGTTTGTGTTTGTGTTAGTGTTAGTGTTCATAATAATGTTTGTGTTTGTGTTAGTGTTAGTGTTAGTGTTCATAATAATGTTTGTGTTAGTGTTGGTGTTTGTGTTAGTGTTAGTGTTCATAATAATGTTTGTGTTAGTGTTGGTGTTTGTGTTAGTGTTAGTGTTGGTGTTCATAATAATGTGTGTTCATTATTTGTTAGTGTACATAATAATGTTTGTGTTAGTGTTGCTGTTTGTTTTAGTGTTGCTGTTTGTGTTCATAATAATGTTTGTGTTAATGTTGGTGTTTGTGTTAGTGTTAGTGTTCATAATAATGTTTGTTTTAGTGTTGCTGTTAGTGTTAGTGTTCATAATAATGTTTGTGTTAGTGTTGCTGTTTGTTTTAGTGTTAGTGTTGGTGTTCATAATAATGTTTGTGTTAGTGTTGCTGTTTGTTTTAGTGTTAGTGTTGGTGTTCATAATAATGTTTGTGTTAGTGTTGCTGTTTGTTTTAGTGTTGCTGTTTGTGTTCATAATAATGTTTGTGTTAGTGTTGGTGTTTGTGTTAGTGTTCATAATAATGTTTGTGTTAGTGTTGGTGTTTGTGTTAGTGTTAGTGTTGGTGTTCATAATAATGTTTGTTTTAGTGTTGCTGTTAGTGTTGGTGTTCATAATAATGTTTGTGTTAGTGTTGGTGTTTGTGTTAGTGTTCATAATAATGTTTGTGTTAGTGTTGCTGGTTGTTTTAGTGTTTGTGTTAGTGTTCATAATAATGTTTGTGTTAGTGTTGGTGTTTGTGTTAGTGTTCATAATAATGTTTGTGTTAGTGTTTGTGTTAGTGTTGGTGTTCATAATAATGTTTGTTTTAGTGTTGCTGTTAGTGTTAGTGTTCATAATAATGTTTGTGTTAGTGTTGCTGTTTGTTTTAGTGTTAGTGTTGGTGTTCATAATAATGTTTGTGTTAGTGTTGCTGTTTGTTTTAGTGTTAGTGTTGGTGTTCATAATAATGTTTGTGTTAGTGTTGCTGTTTGTTTTAGTGTTCATAATAATGTTTGTGTTAGTGTTGGTGTTTGTGTTAGTGTTAGTGTTCATAATAATGTTTGTGTTAGTGTTGGTGTTTGTGTTAGTGTTCATAATAATGTTTGTGTTAGTGTTGGTGTTTGTGTTAGTGTTCATAATAATGTTTGTGTTAGTGTTGGTGTTTGTGTTAGTGTTCATAATAATGTTTGTGTTAGTGTTGGTGTTTGTGTTAGTGTTAGTGTTAATTTTAATAATAATGTTTGTGTTGGTGTTTGTGTTAATGTTCACAATACTTTTTGTGTAGGTGTTTGTGTTGATGTTCATAATAATGTTTGTGTTGGTGTTTGTGTTAATGTTCATAATAATGTTTGTGATGGTGTTTATTATATTGTTTACGTTGGTGTTTGTGTTAATTTTCATAATAATGTTTGTGTTGGTGTTTGTGTTAATGTTCACAATACTTTTTGTGTAGGTGTTTGTGTTGATGTTCATAATAATGTTTGTGTTGGTGTTTGTGTTAATGTTCATAATAATGTTTGTGATGGTGTTTATTATATTGTTTACGTTGGTGTTTATGTAAATGTTCATAATAATGTTTGTGTTGGTGTTTGTGTTAATGTTTATAATAATGTTTGTGTTTGTGTTAATGTTCATTATAATTTTTGTGTTGGTGTTTATATTTATAATAATGTTTGTGTTGGTGTTTGTGTTAATGTTCATTATATTGTTTGTGTTGGGGTTTGTGTTCATGTTCATAATAATGTTTGTGTTGATGTTTGTGTTCATATTTATAATGTTTGTGTTGGTGTTTGTGTTAATGTTTATAATAATGTTTGTGTTGGTGTTTATATTTCAAATAATGTTTGTGTTGGTGTTTGTGTTAATGTTCATAATAAAGTTTGTGTTGGTGTTTGTGTTAATGTTCATAATAATGTTTGTGTTGGTGTGGCTTTTAGTGTTAGTGTTCATAATAATGTTTGTGTTAATGTTCATTATAATGTTTGTGTTAGTGTTCATTATAATGTTTGTGTTAATGTTCATTATATTGTTTGTGTTAATGTTCATTATAATGTTTGTGTTGGTGTTTGTGTTAATGTTCATTATAATGTTTTTGTTGGTGTTTGTGTTAATGTTCATAATAATGTTTGTGTTGGTGTTTATATTTAAAATAATGTTTGTGTTGGTGTTTACATTTATAATAATGTTTGTGTTGGTGTTTATTTTTAAAATAATGTTTGTGTTGGTGTTTATATTTATAATAATGTTTGTGTTGGTGTTTGTGTTAATGTTCATTATAATGTTTGTGTTGGTGTTTATATTTATAATACTGTTTGCGTTGGTGTTTGTATTAATGTTCATAATAATGTATGTGTTGGTGTTTATATTTATAATACTGTTTGTGTTGGTGTTTGTGTTAATGTTCATTATAATGTTTGTGTTGGTGTTTATATTTATAATACTGTTTGTGTTGGTGTTTGTGTTAATGTTCATTATAATGTTTGTGTTGGTGTTTATATTTATAATACTGTTTGTGTTGGTGTTTATATTTAAAATACTGTTTGTGTTGGTGTTTGTGTTAATGTTCATTATAATGTTTGTGTTGGTGTTTATATTTATAATACTGTTTGTGTTGGTGTTTATATTTAAAATACTGTTTGTGTTGGTGTTTGTGTTAATGTTCATAATAATGTTTGTGTTGGTGTTTATATTTATAATACTGTTTGTGTTGGTGTTTATATTTAAAACAATGTTTGTGTTAGTGTTTGTGTTAATGTTCATCATAATGCTGTTATTAACCCTGTGAACTTTCTGTCCATCTTTCTGAGAAATATAGTGAAATAAACGTCTAAATCTCTCGGTCTCTTTCATCAGGAGCCCCGAACAGAACACAAAAAACAAAACGTTTTTCATCACGTCACATCACGTCTTTATCCCTGTTTCAGTTTTTCAAGACAAATCTGTTCCTCGTGTGTTCCTCATGTGTTCCTCGTGTGTTCGACTCTCAGCACTTCTTCACAATAAATTAATAATATATAACTAATTAATCTTTAAGGCATAAACAATGTATTACTCACTTATTAATAGCTTTATTAATAAGCCTTAAATTATGGAAATGATTATTAAATTCTGAAAATACAAAATAAAGATGAAACGTGTGCAGTGGTGATCATTTGACCAAGGATTCAAGCAGAAATAGGAATTATGTAAACAAACAAACAAACAAACAAGTAGATTAATTAATTACACAACAAAACCAATGGAACGAAATAAATAAAATTAATGTTAGATAAATAAATAGATAAACTAACTTAAATTAAATGAATAAATAAATAAGTAATTTAATAAAATTAATATTAGATATAGACAGATAGACAGATAAACTAACTAAATAATTTAGTATATAGAATTAATTTAAGATAGATAAACAAACAAACAAACAAACAAACAAATAAATAAATAAATAATAGATAGATAGATAAATTAACTTAAACAAATAAATATTAAAATAATTACAATTAAATTTAGATAGAAAGATAAACTAAGTTAAATGAATGAATAAATAAAAAGAAAATAAATAAATAAATAAATAAATAAACATAAATAAATAAATAAATAAATAAATAAATAAATAAATAAATAAATAAATAAGAGTAACAGAGTGAGGTATTGCAGTAAACAGTTATTATAAGCAGTGTGTCGATAGCGTGTCGTGACATGTTATGTTAGTCTGGATTTTTGACACCCATTATGTCATGCATTATAACAGCTGTCATAAAGTGTCATAACATCCGTGACAAAAAAGCGCTAACTAGTGCACACTTAGCAAAAATTTGTGTTTGATGTCACAATGTGGCATCATGTGGTGACATGTTTATTTTCCAGGACGAGGAGTTTTGAGGCAGATTCCAGTTGAGTGTTAACGATCATTTCATATTTACCTGCAAATCTATCGAGATGTCAGAAAATAATCAGATTAAAAAAAATAATAATAAGATCAGGTTTAAAGAATAAATTGAAAATAAAAGTTTTATGTCTCACTCTGTCTGAGATTCTCATTAGTGTGATATCTTAAGAGCGAGTGTTTGTAAATGTCAATGGAATTGTCACTAAACCCAGCAGATAAACCGATTCCATACTAGAACTGACATCAAGGTCACCTCGAGGTCAAACGTCCCAAACGTCCTTCCTTCCTTCCTTCCTTCCTTCCTTCCTTCCTTCCTTCCTTCCTTCCTTTGTTTAAAAAGTTTTTGTTTTAAATTATGAACAATCTCCATGTCTTTAAATCTCTACAGTTTCTTGCAGAACATAAATATATTTCACTAAAATTATGATGTTTTTCATCATCAAAACATAGAAGAGCATTTACACACCTCAGGCTCACACCTCACTTCAGGCTCCTCCCACCTGAAATATTCCTCTGTGTGATTATAAACTGGTCTAAACACAATCCTGGGTTTATGTAGTCTGAGGTTTCACACTGCTCTACTTTCCCGGGTTAACACTGAATCCTGGCTCTTCAGAAAAAAAGTTCTGCACCCGAGCAGGTTCTGTTGTCTCTCACAGCTTTATCGTCTTTTCTGCTGGTTTCTCGATTATTCGACCAGCCGTCCTTTTGTCCGTATCCGACTTGCTGTAATTTGTCTGTGTTGTTCAGCTTCGTCCTGGTTTTCACCTGAAACGAGGCTTAAACGCTGCTCAGGTTCTGATTGGGTGTCTGTTGCTAGGCGACTAGCCGTAACGTTGTAACAGCGCATCATTTCGCACTGAACACGTTTATCACCATGATGTGAAGTTAATGGAAAAGATTTTCATAACCCCGGGGAGAAAAAAACCCCACCCTGATACCCCAAGTGTGAAACGTCTCTACCTGGGATTAAAGGCAAGGCTTTTATCGATGAGAAGAAAGTTTGTTCGGATCGTTTTGTAGCGGGTCAGAGTCGATATTTTATTTAACGTCTATTCTATTATCAATGGTTGTTTCTTTATTAATGCTGATTAAAGCGCATCTGATCGACTGTCTGCTCAATCGAGCTCATAGTCAGAACTTTGTCAGCACAGAGGCAGCAATTTTAAATCGAGACAAAAAAGTGAACCACAACTCAGAATTTCAATCAAACTGAGCGAGACGCAAAATGGCGGATGGACCCGAACGACCCGGAAGTGAACAAGGCGAGTGAAAATTAAAGTATCTACAGAACAAAATGTTCAAATGGGATCAGGTGAATTTGTCTACATGAGGAAATCCGAGCCGAGCTAAATGATCCGTGAAGAAGAGCAGATATTCCGGGTCAGAGGCCATCTCTCTCTCTCTCTCTCTCTCTCTCTCTCTCTCTCTCTCTCTCTCTCTCTCTCTCTCTCTCTCTCTTTTTCTCCCTCTCTCCTTCCTCTCCACTGAATAAGTGAAGCCTCAGCACCATCGTTAAAAATTCATCATGTCTCTGTCAATAATTAACTGCTCATTATTTGGTTCCTGACTCCAAACCGAACGTAGTGCTAATGCACCTGACGAAGCTCGGCCTCTCCGAAAAAAATCCTTTCCTTCTTTTTTCCCTAAAGAACAGAGAGCTTTATCCGGCATAAAAAAATTCCCAGCCGTTATCTTTTTGGATATCGTACTAATAGAATCCCCCTTAACCCCTAACACCCCCCCCCCAACTCCTCCTTTTTTAATTTTACAAATGCACGAAGAGATCTGAGCTTGTTATATCTCGTAGCTCTTAACCGAGAACCTTTCTACCTTTAAACGAGAGAAACATTAAAACAACAACAAAAAAAAAAAAAACAGAAGAAAGGAATCTTCTGAGAGCGACGGATGAGAGGAATCCGTTCAGATCGTCATCGGGAATTATCATGAAGAGGATGTTGTCCTGGAGCCGTAATCAGAGAGATCAAAGAGAAAAAGTCGCACTTTATGTCTTTTTTTCTCACTTTCTTTCCTGAGAAACTTCCAGGCGTTCGTTAATCATCGTGCTATGAGAAGGTTTTTATTATTGTTGTTGCTGGTTTATTTGTTGTATGTGACGTTCAGCCGGAAATCCCTCCACGATCCGTCAGTGCGCGGCCCTGGAAGTGTGTATGGCTTAAGGCTTGGAATGTGGAGTAAACATTACACACACACACACACACACACACACACACACACACACACACACACACACACACACACATTGTTCTTACTTCTTTATTTGTATAATTAGCAAGCTCACATCAAAGCCTTGCTACGATTAGCTTCGAACGGAAACCCGAACACGACGTATTTCAGGATAAAATGATTTCGGTTTCATACGTGAGAATTTATTGGGAGAAATTTACAACAAACAGAGAGTTTTAGACTTTTTCTTGACCTTATGATGCATCTATAACACACTGTGAGTGATTTATAAATGCACATCACACTGAATACATGACATTTAAATATTAAGTGTCTATGACGTGATGCATCATAATCCAAGCAGTTTGTGAGGTCCAAGCCCTGCTTTGCTGCATGCATCATAAGAAGATATAACAGCATTATAATGTTTTATAAGCTCTACTTACTGTCCAGTGAACTCTGAACTGTTCAGATTGTTATGAATCTTTTTGGATTTTTGAAAGTTTCGATTCTTTTAAACACTTCTGTGTTACTGACTAAAGCATTGTTTATAAAATAAAGTTTAAGAAATCTGAATTAAGGTACACAAACACACATACACACAAACACAAACACACATACACACAAACACAAACACACATACACACAAA
>NC_062519.1:40736338-40751004 GCF_022655615.1 Tachysurus fulvidraco
ACCATCATTACCATCATCATCATCCTCTTCCTTATCACCACCATCACCACCACCATCATTACCATCATAACCATCCTCTTCCTTATCACCTCCATCACCACCACCACCATCATCACCATCAACACCATCACCACCACCATCATTACCATCATCATCATCCTCTTCCTTATCACCACCATCACCACCACCATCATTACCATCATAACCATCCTCTTCCTTATCACCTCCATCACCACCACCACCATCATCCCCATCAACACCATCATCACCACCATCATAACCATCCTCTTCCTTATCACCTCCATCACCACCACCATCATTACCATCATCACCATCACCACCAGCATCATTACCATCATCACCATCCTCTTCCTTATCACCTCCATCACCATCACCATCATCATCATCACCATCAACACCATCATCACCACAATCATATCCATCCTCTTCCTCATCACCTCCATCACCACCACCACCATCATCACCATCAACACCATCATCACCACAATCATATCCATCCTCTTCCTCATCACCTCCATCACCACCACCACCATCATCACCATCAACACCATCATCACCACCATCATAACCATTCTCTTCCTCATCACCTCTATCACCACCACCATCACCACCATCATAACCATCCTCTTCCTTATCACCTCCATCACCACCATCACCATCAACACCATCACCACCATCATAACCATCCTCTTCCTCATCACCACCATCCATCACCATCACCATCAACACCATCATCACCACCATCATAACCATCCTCTCATCACCTCATCACATCTATCACCACCACCATCATCATTACCATCACCGCCATAATAACCACCCTCTTCCTCATCATCTCCATCACCACCACCATCATTACCATCATCACCATCCTCTTCCTTATCACCTCCACCACCACTGTCCTCTTCCTTATCACCATCACCATCACCATCATCACCATCAACACCATCATCACCACCCTATTCTTCATTGCCTCCATCACCACCACCATCATCACCATCAACACCATCCTCTTCCTTATCACCTCCATCACCACCACCCTCTTCCTCATCACCTCCATCACCACCACCATCATTACCATCACCATCCTCTTCCTTATCACCTCCATTACCACTATCCTCTTCCTTATCACCATCACCATCACCACCATCATCATCATCATCACCACCATCATCACCATCCTCTTCCTCATCACCTCCATCACCACCACCATCATTACCATCATCACCATCCTCTTCCTTATCGCCTCCATCACCACCATCCTCTTCCTTATCACCTCCATCACCATCACCATCATCATCACCATCAACACCATCAACACCACCATCATCACCACCCTATTCCTCATTACCTTCATCACCACCACCATCATCATCATCACCACCATCATCACCATCTTCTTCCTCCTCACCTCCATCACCACCACCATCATTACCATCATCACCATCCTCTTCCTTATCACCTCCATCACCACCATCCTCTTCCTTATCACCTCCATCACCATCACCGTCGTCATCACCATCAACACCATCATCACCACAATCATCACCACCCTATTCCTCATTACCTCCTTCACCACCACCATCATTACCATCAACACCATCATCACCACCATCATCACCATCCTCTTCCTTATCACCTCCATCACCACAACCATCATTACCATCACCACCATCCTCTTCCTTATCACCTCCATCACCATCACCGTCATCATCACCATTAACACCATCATCACCTCCATCATCACCACCCTATTCCTCATTACCTCCATCACCACCACCATCATCACCATCAACACCATCGTCACCACCATCATAACCATCCTCTTCCTCATCACCTCCATCACCACCACCATCATTACCATCATCACCATCGTCTTCCTTATCACCTCCATCACCACCAT
This sequence comes from Tachysurus fulvidraco, assembly GCF_022655615.1. NCBI lineage: Eukaryota > Metazoa > Chordata > Actinopteri > Siluriformes > Bagridae > Tachysurus > Tachysurus fulvidraco. The sequence continues at coordinate 40,738,263 of NC_062519.1, forward strand.
CCTCTTCCTTATCACCTCCATCACCATCACCATCATCATCACCATCACCATCATCACCATCATCACCACCATCATCATCACCCTATTCCTCATTACTTCCATCACCACCACCATCATTACCATCAACACCATCATCACCATCCTCTTCCTCATCACCTCCATCACCACCACCATCATTACCATCAACACCATCATCACCACCAACATCACCATCCTCTTCCTTATCACCTTCATCACCACCACCACCATCATCAACACCATCATCCCCACCATCATAACCATCCTCTTCCTCATCACCTCCATAAGCACCACCATCATTACCATCACCACCATCATCAACACTATCATCACCATCCCCTTCCTCATCACCTCCATCACCACCATCCTCTTCCTCATCACCTCCATCACCACCACCATCATTACCATCAACACCATCATCACCATCATTACCATCCTCTTCCTTATCACCTCCATCACCACCACCATCATTAGCATCATCAACACCATTATCACCATCATCACCAACATCCTCATCACCATCCTTTTCCTCCTCACCTCCATCACCACCGCCATCATTACCATCATCACCATCATCCTCAACATCAACAGCATCATCCCCATCAACACCGTCCGCATCATCATCATCATCATCATCATCATCATCATCATCATCATCATCACCACCACCATCCTCCGCCTCCTTAACTCCACCATCACCACTATCATCAACACCATCATCTCCGTCAACACCATCCACATCATTATCAACATCATCATCCTCTTCATCATCCTCGCCATCCTTCTCCTTCTCCTCATCACCTCCACCACCATCATCAACACCATCATCACCATCAACACCATCCACATCATCATCATCAACACCACCATCATCATCACCACCATCATCATCACCATGTCTATCTAACATATCACATATCTAATTATTATGAGCAGATCTGATGAATGGCTTTATTGTTTATGAGAAGTTTAAATAAATTGTAGACATTGTAACACTAATGGGGGGCACGGTGGCTTAGTGGGTAGCCTCACACCTCCAGGGTCGGGGTTCGATTCCCGCCTTGTTTGTGTAGAGTTTGCATGTTCTCCTCGTGCCTCGGGGGTTTCCTCCGGGTACTCCGGTTTCCTCCCCCGGCCCAAAGACATGCATGGTAGGTTGATTGGCATCTCTGGAAAATTGTCCGTAGTGTGTGAGTGTGTGAGTGAATGTGAGTGTGTGTGTGTGCCCTGTGATGGGTTGGCACTCCGTCCAGGGTGTATCCTGCCTCGATGCCCGATGACGCCCGAGATAGGCACAGGCTCCCCGTGATAAAAGTGGTAGAAAGTGAGCCGTTGCTATAGAAACGATTCATGTACCGTACTGTATGTATACCTGTTATTTTCAGCTGCACTACTGTCACGGCTGTTGTTAAAGAATTAATGAATTAATCGCCAGCTTCTGACCAATCAGAGTCCCAGAGCTCAGCGGTGTTGCTGTGAGATTAAAGTTATTCAGCTTGTCATGTTTTTGTGTAGATTTGTGTTAAGCGTACGGTTTCTTATCCGTCACTCGGGATCGAAAGGATGCTGGATGGCAGGTGGAATCAATGTTTCATGTAAATGGCATTGAAATACGAGGCATACGGACAGATTAACGGCCAAAACAAATCCAACATTGATGATTTTGGCAGAAGGGGCAGCTTCAAACAGCATTGAACACCGGGTTAAAAGCGTCTGCCCTCGGGCTATAATTTACACACCCTGTACCTGCTGCGAGCCGAGAGCCGAGCCGAGCCTCAAGACAACATTAAACCTCTCCTACCTGTGTGTGTGTGTGTGTGTGTGTGTGTGTGTGTGTGTGTGTGTGTGTGTGTGTGTGTGTGTGTGTGTGTGTGTGTGTGTGTGAGTGACTTTTATTACACGTTGTTCAGTGTTGTGATGTGTGTATCATTAGTCTGTGTGTGTGAGAGGGGTGAGTGAATATGAAAACGTTATTTAGAATCATCATGTGTTTGTGTGACATACAGACACGAGCGGCAGGAGTGCGGTTGTGTTTTTAAAGATTTACAGGTTGTGTGTTTGAGGCTGGAAGACATGCACACCACTACACACCACTACAACACCACTGCACAACACTACACACCAACATACATATACTAATACACACCACAACACTAAAAATACAATACACAATAATACACACCACTACACACCAACATACATATACTAATACACACCACAACACTAAAAATACAATACACAATAATACACACCACTACACACCAACATACATATACTAACACACACCACAACACTAAAAATACAATACACAATAATACACACCACCACACTAAAAACACAATACACAATAATACACACCACGACACACCAACATACATATACTAATACACACCACAACACTAAAAATACAATACACAATAATACACACCACTACACACCAACATACATATACTAATACACACCACCACACTAAAAACACAATACACAATAATACACACCACGACACACCAACATACATATACTAATACACACCACAACACTAAAAATACAATACACAATAATACACACCACTACACACCAACATACATATACTAATACACACCACCACAATAAAAATACAATACACAATAATACACACCACTACACACCAATACACTTATACTAACACACACCACCACAATAAAAATACAATACACAATAATACACACCAATACACTTATACTAACACACACCATCACAATGTAAAATACAATACACAATAATACACACCAATACACTTATACTAACACACACCACCACAATAAAAATACAATACACAATAATACACACCACTACACACCAATACACTTATACTAACACACACCATCACAATGTAAAATACAATACACAATAATACACACCAATACACTTATACTAACACACACCATCACAATGTAAAATACAATACACAATAATACACACCAATACACTTATACTAACACACACCACCACAATAAAAATACAATACACAATAATACACACCACTACACACCAATACACTTATACTAACACACACCATCACAATGTAAAATACAATACACAATAATACACACCAATACACTTATACTAACACACACCACCACAATAAAAATACAATACACAATAATACACAACACTACACACCAACACACTTATACTAACACACACCACCACAATAAAAATACAATACACAATAATACACACCAATACACATTAATAAACACCAATAGACACAAATACTACTGTAACACTACTACACAACAGAGGTGGATCACATGGACCTCAAACACAAAAGTATCCGAGTGAGAGAGGTTTTGTTTGATCTGGATGCAAACAAATGCCCTTTTTTTTTATCACACTTTAACATGATGACGAACATTAACATGAGACCGTCAGCATGGGAACATTAGTGTGAATGTTCACACAAGCGTACAGTGCTGTGTGCTACAGTCCCGGTGTCGCCCTTCCTACCTGCCTGCTCAAAGTCACACTGATTTAATTCAGGCTACTAGCTTGTTTACGTTTGGGGAAACAACCCGAGATAAATCCTTGGATTTAGACAAGATCTCACTTGCAGGAACAAACAAAAAATACTAAGAATGTGTGTGAGAATGTGAGCACTGCTGGTGGGGACGTTGGAGCTTGGCGGTTAAGGTGTTGGAATAGTGACCGGAAGGTTGTGAGTTCAAATCCCAGGGCTACTAAGCTGTCACCTCTGGGCCCCTGAGCAAGGCCCTTAACCCTCTATTGCTCAGCTGAATAAATGACATAAATGTAAGTCGCTCTGGATCAGAGCTTTGGCATCAACGTTAATGTTTTAATAACCGGAGTGTATCGAGTATTTCTCAATAAATAAATAATTAAATAAATAAATAAATCTTTCCAGTTTAGACCAGTTTAGACCACGCCCCTTTTGGGTTTAAATCTGACCTTGGGTACCGACAGTGTCAGTGTTCCACTCCGTCTCGCCTAGCGCACTCTATCAAATTTAGTCTCTACTTTCTTTTTCAAACGTGATTTTATTTCACAACATCCGATGCAACGAAAACGTTCTAATCGCTCCAAAGTGGTTCCGATTTTCCTCCGTGAGGCGGCACGCGCTCTCTTTAGTGATGCACAACATGCAAAATTATGCGCGTTAATAGGCCCCATCTTCTCCCCAACACGTACAATTATCTCTTTATTTCCATATTAAAAGGTAAAATACCCTCTCTCTCTCTCTCTCTCTCTCTCTCTCTCTCTCTCTCTCTCTCTCTCTCTCTCTGAACACAGAGCTATTAACAAAATGCATCACACCTTCAAATTCAATTTACATTAGAAATGCTCATAACACATTCGACTCGGCGCAATGTGCCAGAACAGCTTTGGAAAAGAGACGGCACTTTGTTGCACGAGTAGAGGAGTTAATTAGCCGATCGGATGGGTGCACTCCAAAAGAGACAAACCGAGGGTCCTTGGTAATCACGCTCCTTACTCACTTATTTCATTATTCCCCTGCGTTTGATGTCAGATCTGTCAAAGTGGCAACGTGTCATGCGCTCACACACACACACACACACAGACACACACACACACACTTTGTTTATTAGTTTTAATGCTGAATAAATTCCACAGAAATTGCACTTATGTAAAGCGGTGCAAAGCAGCTCTGCACTTTCTGATCCGTCTCGTGATTCTTCTCCATCTTATTTGTATAGACGACGTGAAGTCAGCGCCGCTTATTAGGCGCAGGAGAAATTACAGGGGCTGATTGAAAGGCCGGGATGTTTTATGCCATGATGCTAATCAGTAATTAGTGGCGTATGCATCCTAATACACGGTTCTGTGAAAGAATCGAGGGGAGAATCCGGAAGGCTTTCATCATTTAAGGAACGACTGTGACAGCAGCATGATGCCTTCAGGGTGTGCAGAGAGAAGAAGAGGAGAGAAGTAGAGGAGAGAAGAAGAGGAGAGAAGAAGAGGAGAGAAGAAGAAGAGATAAGTAGAGGAGAGAAGAAGAAGAGATAAGTAGAGGAGAGAAGAAGAGGAGAGAAGAAGAGGAGAGAAGAAGAGGAGAGAATTAGAGGAGAGAAATACAGTAGAGGAGAGAAGTAGAGGAGAGAAGTATGGGAGAGAAGGAGAGGAGAGAAGAAGAGGAGAGAAGAAGAGGAGAGAAATAGAGGAGAGAAGTAGAGGAGAGACACAGAGGAGAGAAGAAGAGGAGAGAAGAAGAGGAGAGAAGAGGAGAGAAGTAGAGGAGAGAAGTAGAGGAGATAAGCAGAGGAGAGAAGAGAAGCAGAGGAGAGAAGAAGAGGAGAGAACTACAGAAGAGAAGCAGGGGAGAGAAGAAGAGGAAAGAAGCAGACTAGAGAACTAGAGGAGAAAAGAAGAGGAGAGATATAGGAGAGAATTATATGAGACAAGATGATAGATAATACATGAGAGAATATAGATAAAGAATAATAATTAGAGGAGAGATAAAGAGATATGGATAGATGAATAGTATAGAAAGTAGATAGAGAAGATATTAAGTCAGTATGAGATCATACTATTATAGAATACGAGTATATAATCATAGTCTATAATGTATAGCATAATAGTAGCCTCCTCTTCTCTCTCTCTCTTCTCTCCGTCTCGTCTCATCCTCCTCTTCTCTCTCTTCTCTCCTCCCCTTCGCTCCTCCTCCTCTCTCCCTCTCTCTCTCTCTCTCTTCTCTCCTCCTCTTCTCTGCCTCCTCCTCTCTCCTTCTCTTCTCTCCTCTTCTCTCCTCCTCTCCTCCTCTCATCCTCTCCTCTTCGCCTCTCCTACTCTCCTCTTCTCCTTTCCTCTCCTCCTCTTCTCTCATCCTCTCCTCTCCTCTCTCCTCCTCTTCTCTCCTCTCTCCTCCTCTTCCCTCTCTTCTATCCTCCTCTTCTCTCCCTCCTCTTCTCCTCAGCCTCCTCTCTCCTTCTCTTCTCTACTCCTCCTCTCTCCTATCTCTTCTCCTCCTCCTCTCTCCTTCCTCTTCTGCTCCTCCTCCTCTCTCCGTCTCTTCTCTCCTCCTCTCTCTCCTTCTCTTCTCTCCTCCTCCTCTCTCCTCCTCTTCTCTCCTCCTCCTCTCTCCGCCTCTTCTCTGAGAGAAGAAGAAGAGAGAAGAAGAGGCTGGTGTGTAATAAAAGGGAACAATTGAAATTGTTTAATGGAACAGGAGTGAACGTTAACATTTACGCAGACGAGAGGAAACTCAGACTCGTGACAGACATGGACGTCTATCCGGGTTGTAATTAAAGACGTGTGTGTTGGGAGACGTGACAGGAAGTCCTGACCCAGAGATATCCTGTTCTCACAATGTGTCGTGTTCCTGATGCTCGTCTTCATCTGAATAAACACAGGAACCTTCTGTAACATAATGAATAACACAACACTGATGAACAGGAGCAAAGACACACAGGGTGAGAGACATTTCTCAAGCTTTTACTCCTCTCTTAATCAACAAACAAACAAACAAACAAACAAACAAACAAACAAACAAATAAAATAATTACACACTCAAGTAAAATCGGATATAAATCTACAATATCACATAAAAGTATTAGTTTAACCTTTTATTTACTGTATATATCTTTATTATTATTATTTATTAATGGTTATCTATCTATCTATCTATCTATCTATCTATCTATCTATCTATCTATCTATCTATCTATCTATCTATCTATCTATCTAAAAATAAATATGAAATATAATAAACATCAATTTAATCATATCCTATTTATCTATTTTTTTTATTTTTTTATTTTTGAAATACTTAACGGATAATTATTTTTTTTCAATCTTTTTCAATTTTTAATTCCTCTAATGATAAAAGAGATGAGGAGGATTCACAAAAAAGAAAGAAACAAACAAAATAAAAACATCTGTCTCAATTTCAGATCAAACCGATTGACGTGTGTGTGCGTGTGTGTGTGTGTGTGTGTGTGTGTGTGTGTGTGTGTGTGTGTGTGTGTGTGTGTGTGTGTGTGTGTTAGCTTTACCTCTGTTACAAAGCGCTGACCCTGGAGACTCCTTCCACTCATGATACAGAAACATCTGAATTTCCGTGAGGACTGTGTGTGTGTGTGTATGTGTGTGTGTGTGTGTGTGTGTGTGTGTGTGTGTGTGTGTGTGTGTATGTGTGTATATGTGTGTTGGCTTTACATCTGTTACAAAGCGCTGAACCTGGAGACTCCTTCCACTCATGATACAGAAACATCTGAATTTCCGTGAGGACTCTCTCTCTGTGTGTGTGTGTGTGTGTGTGTGTGTGTGTGTGTGTGTGTGTGTGTGTGTGTGTGTGTGTGTGTGTGAGTGTGTGTGTGTATGTGTGCGCACACACTTGTTTGAAGTTCACAGCTCACCTGTTAAAGGAACACGAGGCAATTTAAACGTATGTTACGAATGGTAGAGTAAAGCATGAGACGTCCCTCATGCTTTATTCATCTCTCTTTTATCTGCTGCATTGTCTCTCCTGTTATTGTTAAGAGTCTCCTGAATAAATCATAGCGAGTGAGCGCAGCAGCGATCGCTGTGCAGTCAGGGCCTCGTCGCTCCACCCACTCTGTGGGAATGTTCACTTTTCCCCGATTCTGTCGTGGTTCAGAAACCCGTCAGTTCACATGAACTTTAGAAAAGGTGTCATTGTGAAGTGGGCTGAAGTGTCATTGTTAGAAATTAATCTACAGCAAATGAAAAAACCCCTGAAATATTTCATTTTAGAAGATATTATGAGAACTAATAATGAGATTGTTATAAACTAATAATGAGATTGTTATAAACTAGTAATGAGATTGTTATAAACTAGTAATGAGATTGTTATAAGCTAATAATGAGATTGTTATAAACTAATAATGAGATTGTTATAAGCTAAGAATGAGATTGTTATAAACTAGTAATGAGATTGTTATAAACTAATAGAGATTGTTATAAGCTAATAATGAGATTGTTATAAGCTAATAATGAGATTGTTATAAGCTAAGAATGAGATTGTTATAAACTAGTAATGAGATTGTTATAAACTAATAATGAGATTGTTATAAGCTAATAATGAGATTGTTATAAGCTAATAATGAGATTGTTATAAACTAGTAATGAGATTGTTATAAGCTAATAATGAGATTGTTATAAGCTAATAATGAGATTGTTATAAGCTAATAATGAGATTGTTATAAACTAGTAATGAGATTGTTATAAGCTAATAATGAGATTGTTATAAGCTAATAATGAGATTGTTATAAGCTAATAATGAGATTGTTAACGATTTTTAGAATTATTTTAGAATTTTTTAAAAATTGAACTCTAATTTCCAGCTTTGTGCTCCAAATGACTAAATTTATTACAATAGAATGAGAATTATTTTAAGCTTGAATCTTAATGAAAGTGACGTGACATATGGCTAAGTACGGTGACCCAGACTCAGAATTTGTTCTCTGCGTTTAACCCATCCAAAGTGCGCACACACACACACACACACACACACACACACACACACACCCGGAGCAGTGGGCAGCCATTTATGCTGCGGCTCCCAGGGAGCAGTTGGGGGGTTCGGTGCCTTGCTCTAGGGCACCTCGGTCGTGGTTTTGCCGGCCCGAGACTCGAACCCACACCCTTAGGGTTAGGAGTCAGACTCTCTAAACATTATAACTTATAACACGACTCCCCCCCACCACAAAGTCAAACATAAATCAAATCAAATCAATAAAACATATAAACTATAATAATACATTCATCGATATGAAATATCTTTTCATGTCTAAGATCACGGCAAGCTGTTCGCTGCATGACTCACTGAGTCTGAATGAAACTATGAATATGCAAATTCACACGCAATGCAGTACAATCAGGTCATGTGACTCGAGCAGTATAAAGTGTTCGGAAGGTTAAGAGCTAACATTTAGTGTCTTTTTTTTACTCTTTGTAGGAACAGGAAGTTCAGCAACTTTTAACGTGACAAAGATAACTATGCAAATCTACACAAAAAGGGAATAAAAACAGAATTTTATTTTATTTATTGTAAAAAGTAGGAGTTTTTTTTCTCTAGAATATGAAATCGGTTTTTAACTTCTTACAATAATTGTTTTGTTCACTGATTATTAAATAGCACTTAATCGTTCACACTCTCTCTCTCTCTCTCTCTCTCTCTCTCTCTCTCTCTCTCTCTCTCTCTCTCTCTCTCTCTCTCTCTCTCATTCAGTTTACCCTGTGAAGAAGCTGTTGCTATACAATCGATACCGTATTCAATTAAAACAAGTACAATAATTCAATTAAAATGTCCATTAATCTGATTGGACGAAATATAAAAGCTCGTCAAATAAAGATAAGAGTTTAATAAAATGATTTGCTTGTGTCCAAATTCATTCATTCATTCATTTTCTACCGCTTATCCGAACTTCTCGGGTCACGGGGAGCCTGTGCCTATCTCAGGTGTCATCGGGCATCGAGGCAGGATACACCCTGGACGGAGTGCCAACCCATCACAGGGCACACACACACTCTCATTCACACACACTCACACACTACGGACAATTTCCCAGAGATGCCAATCAACCTACCATGCATGTCTTTGGACCGGGGGAGGAAACCGGAGTACCCGGAGGGAGCCCCCGAGGCACGGGGAGAACATGCAAACTCCACACACACAAGGCGGAGGCGGGAATCGAACCCCCAACCCTGGAAGTGTGAGGTGAACATGCTAACCACTAAGCCACCGTGTCCCCCCACTTAATCGTTCATTTGTATCTTATTTTTTTTTGAGATTTAACGTGAGAACCCAGAATCAGAGATCCTGAATTCTGATTGGTCCGTGAGCCTTGTTTTGTAAACGTGAGTCTGCACTTTTAAATATTGTCATGTTTTTTAAATGAATTTTGAAAAAAATGACTGTAGAAAAAACTTTATAGTAATTCTGAAGTACAAACATGTGCATGAGTCACTTTCCTTAACATTAACATCCCCATTAAAGCTAAAGTCAGGACACCAGCGCAACGCTCGAACCCGTAAACGCGTCCACAAAGCGATGAAAACACGCGGGGTGCGAAACTGACGTCGTTCATAGTTCGACTGACAGCGAGGTCGACTTTCTGACAGAAAGAACAAAAACCTTCACAATAGAACCAGCACACAAAAAAATCGATCGAACAAATCAATCTGTCGCAAAGACGCTCTTTGTCGGGGTGCGAAGTGTTTACGGCGCGCCGATCATGCCGCCAGAACCGGATTAATTGATTCCTGGCTGCGATCCAAATCAAAATGGCGAGCAATTAAGATCAGGCTGTGCAAATGATTATGAATTAATGAAGTGAGGGCGTTAATGAAAGATTAATAGCGAAATGAGGCACCACCGTGGCTTCTGACACAATGTGCACGGCGAGACAGCAGCTCAACCGTGACCAAGCGATTTCCCTTCACATTAACAACCGAGGATCAACAAGCGTCGGATGGAAAGGAGACGCCGAAAGGACAAAGATTACAGAAGGTCAGAATGATGACGTCGGAAAAATCTCATTTTGCCTCAGAGAAAAGTGGCTAATACGTGTAAAAAAAGTCTCACCAGATGATGTCACAGTCCAAGGATTTGCATATTCATATTCAGGCAGTGTGATCATTTGCATATCAAAACGTAATACACCTGCTGATTTCTGATTGGTCAGAAGGTGTAAAATAATCGATAAGTCAACAATTGATCAGTTAATCAATTAGGAGTGCGGTGATACGTAATATCTCATTATCACCATATAACTAATCGTCATCATGTCAACATCACTGTTGCTGTGAGAACAAAATCACTTTTAACAGTTTTAGATCAATTAAATGTAATATTCAGTAACGTTTTGGACACCTAGGGAGGGCACGGTGGCTTAGTGGTTAGCACGTTCGCCTCACACCCCCAGGGTTGGGGGTTCGATTCCCGCCTCCACCTTGTGTGTGTGGAGTTTGCATGTTCTCCCCGTGCCTCGGGGGTTTCCTCCGGGTACTCCGGTTTCCTCCCCCGGTCCAAAGACATGCATGGTAGGTTGATTGGCATCTCTGGAAAATTGTCCATAGTGTGTGAGTGTGTGTGAATGAGAGTGTGTGTGTGCCCTGTGATGGGTTGGCACTCCGTCCTGGGTGTATCCTGCCTCGATGCCCGATGACGCATGAGATGTTCGGTTAAGCGGTAGAAAATGAATGAATGAATGAATTTGGACACAAGCAAATCATTTTATTAAACTCTTATCTTTATTTGACGAGCTTTTATATTTCGTCCAATCAGATTAATGGACATCTGTTTTTAATTGAATTATTGTACTTGTTTTAATTGAATACGGTATCGATTGTATAGCAACAGCTTCTTCACAGGGTAAACTGAATTTTTTTTTCCTCAGGATCAACGTTAACAATCCAGCAACAACGACTCTAAGAGAAACTTCTCAGAGAGTTAAGGAAGGGGCGGAGTTTAAGGGACAGCGGTGGCGTATGTCAGAACACCTTAAACACGTCGAACACGTCAAAACGGGAGCCGAATTCAGACGACGTCAGAAAATTTCACATCTGTACAGATACGGTAAGTAAAGAAGGACGTGGCGAGTCATTAACCAATCAAAACATTCTGTTTTTCATCCTCCTTCTTCCACATACTCCTGCGTTCTCCTGAAAGACATCAGAGACGAGGAAGACGTGTCCCTCTGTCCCTGTGTGACCAACACACACCTCTGGGAAATCTAAAGCCACTTCACAAAAAGCTACAAAACATGATGCGAAAAGAAACACAATGCTATCTGTCTCACTCACTCTCTCTCTCTCTCTCTCTCTCTCTCTCTCTCTCTCTCTTTACACATTCTCTTCCATCTTTTAGTCACCAGAGGAAATGTAATGTAGGCAACAACATGACATAGAGAGAGAGAGAGAGAGAGAGAGAGAGAGAGAGACAGAGAAAGAGAGAGAGAGAGAGAGAGGGAATAAATGGAAAAATGTTTCAACCGACTTTTCTTTTAACAGCAAAAAACAACAACAACAACAACAACCTTGCAGTAAAATTAAAAAAAAAATAAAATAAATTAACATGGGTGGCAAAAGTATTGGCACCCCATTCTTTACCTTCTTTAATTTCTGCTCAGTAAGTATTTTATCCTCGTCGGGATCGTCCTCTCAAACAACGCTCACGCAATCCAATAAAAATATGTATAAATAAAATGAAAAGATTCTAAGGAACAAGAGAAGGTTGTTTTTATTGGGTTCCTCCGTACAGTGGCTTCATTTTGCAGAACGTTATGGATAATATATCGTATCCTTCTCACATTCGTCCTTTCACTTCACTTCGTTGATCACGTGATGTATAACAAATGATAAAAGCTTGTGGCACCACAAAGGGAAATAAGAGACAGAACTTCAGCGTGTTAAATAAAGGCATCAGAAATGAAAATGGAGCACTTTCACTTCAGCAGAGGTCATAGTGATAGGTGATAGAAAGGAAAATGGGAAATAAAGAGAGGATGATGATGTCGGCTGATGGCTCTCGTGTGGAGTCTCACGGGCCGATTCGTCTGGACATTAGTAAGGAAAAACAAATGAGCTCCTTTTCATCTGTCACAAAAGAAGAGACGCAGCACTTCAGTCATGCAGCAACTGAGCAGATAACGTCTCACTCTCAGCCTGAACAATGTGTTTACTGTAAACCTGCTGCTGCAGGCGCCAGCTTCATTATCCATTTATCTCTCTCTCTCTCTCTCTC
>NC_062519.1:40751503-40801503 GCF_022655615.1 Tachysurus fulvidraco
CTCTCTCTCTTTCTCTCTCTCACACACACACACACACTCTCTCTCTCTCTCACACACACACACACACACACACACACACACACAGATATATGGCAGTAGATCACTGTTAAAGACGTAAGGGAGACGGAAGGAACTTCACAATGAAAGAGAGTGAGGCTCTTTGAAGTCAACTTCAGGCGTAACCGTGTTGATTAAGAGAAACAGAAAGCGAGTGTTCCTGTTCAACTCAGTTTGCTCTGAGAGGTGTGAGCTGATGGATCCCATCTCAGCCTGGGGCTTCACACACCCCCCCCCCCCCCCCACACACACACAGAAGAAGAAAAAAGTGGGAGGTACGATTGTCTGTAGCACCTGTAGTAAGTTTCTGTAGAGTTACAACTCACCCACCCACCCACCCACCCACACACACACATACACACACACACACACATACACACACACACACACACACACAAACACACACACAGCTTACACACAACATGAGAACAACCCAGAAGACGTTATTTAGCAAACCTTATATCTATATTAGGTTCACATAAATCAACTCTGTTATATTCCTATAACTAATTATGCACAAATATACATCGTTAATTAATTGTATTAATTTATTAATTTATCCCACTTCTGGTTGCAAGATTAAACAGCCGCTATAACATGGAGACCGATCAGAAGTCTCATCATTCACCTTCTGAAAACGATTTATTCTTAAATATCGATGTTATCGTTTCTATAGTAACGGCTAATCCATAAGCGATACATATCGTGGCCTGGTGGTTAGCGAGTCTGACTCCTAACCCTAAGGTTGTGGGTTCGAGTCTCGAGTGTGTCGGGTGTGTGTTCACGGTGTGTGTGTGCGTTGTTCACTGCTATGTGTGTGTGTGTGTGTGCACTTTGGATGGGTTAAATGCAGAGAACTAATTCTGAGTCTGGGTCCCCGTACTTAGCCGTATGTCACGTCACGTCACGTCATATAGGTTTTCTGTCATCTTCAGAACAGAGGAGTGTTTTTTTAACGGTTTCTCGTCAACACATATAACAAGGTGCGTTTTCTGCTCTAATTAATTAAGGAGAGAGAATAAAAGGGAGGCTGGTGAAGGAAGCCGTGTTTGTAGCTACTATAACGGAAGTGACGACAGAAACTAATATTAAACGGATAATAACGGAACTCGATGGGATGTGTTTTATTTCTTATATACTGTAATTGCCTGAAAGATTAAAAGTCTTCACGTCCGTCTCATTGGTTCCTGTTGAGGTTTTGCTAGCTTGTCTCTGAAGTAAACGAAACATAACACACACACACTTTGAATTGTCCGGGTGCTTTGTTTGTTTCGTTTTTTTCCCCCCCTCCCAATAAAAAACAGCGCTACTGTGTAACTTAAACAGAATTGGAGCAAAACGATTCGGCGTGTAACAGCATTTCTAACCAATAATGAAGAACAGAGTTGCCACACGCTGTGGCAGGATAATAAAAGCTCCCAGGTTGATTTGTGAGGCTCTAAAATGAATACAAAAACAGTGTAGGGGAGGGGTGAGCTATTAACTGGGCCTAACACACACACACACACACACACACACACACAGACCTTGACAACAAAACCAAATCAGAAACAATCTTCCAGTTGCACCTGTGTCATCAGTCAGGATGATGAATGTGAGGGTTTTAGACGTGGACGCACATCCGCCCGCACCTCCACCCGCACCTCCGCCCGCCCTCGCCTACTTCTCCTGACATTTAATTATAACACATGCCTAAATAAAAGCCATGTTCTTCTACCACGTTAAAATAAAAGACAAAAAGAACAGACGTGGGCTCTGTCTCTCCGTCCCGCAGCAGGCTGGAGGAAGTTAATTAAGCATCAGGCCCCTCCCTCCCTCCCTCCCTCCCTCCCTCCCTCCCTCCCTCCATCCCTCCATCCCTCCATCCCTCCTCATACCTTCATCCTGAATTACTATCAGCAAGCTGATGAGATTTTCAGCCTGTTTTTCATCTGCGTGTCATCCTGAGTGAGTGTGTTGTTCCTCACGGATGAATTGGGATTTATACACTCGTCATGTTAACTATCTAAGTGCGTGTGTGTGTTTGTCGTGGTCTTGACTCTTTGAGAATGATGTTCCTCTGACCTAAACACTGTGAGGAAAAAAAATCGAATTCAAGGTGGAGTCACTAACAAGAAAGTTCATTATATTTCATTCCATTTTATTCCGTTTCCTTTGTATAGTGTTTATAACAAATAAATTCAGGATATAAAGTGGGATTACAAATCATTTTAAACACCAAGAGTGTGATTATGAATCATTATGAACACCAAGAGTGGGATTATAAAGCATTATGTACACTGAGACTGGGATTAGAAGTAAGATTATGAATCACACCAGAGAGTGGGATTATATATAATTATCAACACTTTAGGGTGGGATTATATATCATTCTATACACCAGAGAATGGGATTATAAATAATTCTAAACAACAGAAGGTGGGATTATATATATTGTAATTATCAACATCTTAGGCTGGGATTATATATCATTCTATACACCAGAGAGTGGGATTATATATAATTATCAACACCTTAGGGTGGGATTATATATCTTTCTATACACCAGAGATTGGGATTGTAAATAATTCTAAACAACAGAAGGTGGGATTATATATATATATAATATATATATATTATATATATAATATATATATATATATATATATATATATATATATATATATATATATCATTCTATACACCACAGAGTGGGATTATATATATATATATATATCATTCTATACACCACAGAGTGGGATTATATATCATCCTATACATCCTACCTATGGGATTTCTATAACTGTCTTAACACTAGACCAACAAACTTGTTTCATAAATTGCTCTATAAAGTTTTTAAATTGATTAATTGATCGATCAACAAATAAAAAGCAATCATCAAATGATACGTTACCATGACAACAACTAACTGTCCACCACTAACATTACCAAAGACATAACTTTAACTATAATAGCATGCAGGTTCTGGGTCTAAACGGTTTACACACGATACTCATTATCCTCATCATCATCACCATCATCATCATCACCATCTCCATTACCCTCACCATCACCATCACGGACATCATCATGATCATCTCACTATCATCATCATCATCATCATCATCATCACCATCATTCTCATCAATATCATCACCACTACTATCTCCCTCATCATTACCATCATCACCAACACTATAACCATCTCCATCATCCTCTTCATCCCATTATCACACTATCAACCCCAACATTACTCTCACCCTCATCACCAACACGATCAGCATCGACCCCACTATTACTATCATGTCCGTCAGCTTCATCACCCTTACTATCATCATCATCACCGACACCATCACCTCCACTATTACCATCATCATTACTTTCACCATCCCCCTCATCACCAACACCATCAGCATCGACCCCATTATCACCATCATCGCAATCTCCATCATCCTTATCACCTCCACTATCACCACCAACACCATCATCTTCATCACCCCCCACCATCTCCATCATCTTTATCACCCCAACTATATACATCATCACTAACACCATCAGCATCGACCGCACTATCACATCTCCATCATCTTCACCACCTCCACTATCACCACCAACACCATCATCTTCATCACCCCCACCATCTACATCATCTTTATCACCCCAACTATATACTGTACATCATCACTAACACCATCAGCATCGACCGCACTATCACATCTCCATCATCTTCACCACCTCCACTATCACCACCAACACCATCATCTTCATCACCCCCCACCATCTCCATCATCTTTATCACCCCAACTATATACATCATCACTAACACCATCAGCATCGACCGCACTATCACATCTCCATCATCTTCACCACCTCCACTATCACCACCAACACCATCATCTTCATCACCCCCCACCATCTACATCATCTTTATCACCCCAACTATATACTGTACATCATCACTAACACCATCAGCATCGACCGCACTATCACATCTCCATCATCTTCACCACCTCCACTATCACCACCAACACCATCATCTTCATCACCCCCCACCATCTCCATCATCTTTATCACCCCAACTATATACATCATCACTAACACCATCAGCATCGACCGCACTATCACATCTCCATCATCTTCACCACCTCCACTATCACCACCAACACCATCATCTTCATCACCCCCACAATCTCCATCATCTTTATCACCCCAACTATATACTGTACATCATCACTAACCCCATCAGCATCGACCGCACTATCACATCTCCATCATCTTCACCACCTCCACTAACACCACCAACACCATCATCTTCATCACCCCCCACAATCTCCATCATCTTTATCACCCCCACCTTTACCAATATCATCACATCACCCGCACCATCACCATCTCACGACCCCCAAAATCACCATCGTCATCCTCCTCATCAAAAATCCTACTCATCACCACTTTAATCCGACTTTTCCTCCTCTTCCTCCACCTCATGATCACCACCCTCCTCCTCCTCCTCCTCCTCCTCCTCCTCCTGTAATGTCGGATGAATGTGCACACGATTGGAAGTTTTATGCTATTTTTTGTGAAAAGTTTTGTAAGTGAACTAATCAACAAATCACCGTTTCTGAGCTGTTTCCACTTTTATCATCATAATCTCACAATGAACTCCACGAATATATTTTTACAGTAAAACGTGTCTTCTGAAGGAATGGAGGGAACTCCAGCTTCAAAGAGCGCCAGTTTTTCTCATTTTAATAATTCCGATTTAAATAAAAACAGTTTGTCAGAAGCTTTGAAAGATGAATAACGAAGGCTGACAGACGCCCACTGATCTCCTGCAAGACACTAAAAAAATGCTCTGATTTTTTCCGTGTGTGTGTGTGTGTGTGTGTGTGTGTGTGTGTGTGTGTGTGTGTGTGTGTGTGTGTGTGTGTGTGTACATTTTCTTTTCTAAAACTACTCAAAACTCAAATGATGTTTCCTGAGCAGTGTATTGAGAAACGGTGTGAAGAAAAGAGGGAAGTGAGTGTGTGTGTGTGTGTGTGTGTGTGTGTGTGTGTGTGTGTGTGTGTGAGAGAGAGAGAGAGAGAGAGAGAGAGAGAGAGAGAGAGAGAGAGAGGTCTCTTGTTTCTCCTCCTCTACTTTAGGGATAATTAGTGAACTCCTGAACTGCGCTGAGATCCTGCCAGCAGCCAGTCAGCGGCAAATCAACGACTTCAACGCCAAATCAAAAGAAATCCGCTCGTCTGTGCATAAACATGAGAGGAGAGGCTTCTGCCAGCTGACACCTCTCAACACACACACACACACACACACACACACACACACACACACACGATCTGATATTTTATCATCTTACCTGACATTCAAGGACCTCTTTAAAGTCTTAGTTTCAGGATTAGTGAGTCGCCCAGCTGCAGAGTCTCACACAACAATGAAGAGCTTTTCGAAGAGAGAGCTACGTCTTTATCAGCTCAGGGTCAGAGATTTGGTCAAGCGCATTTCTTTATCTTTGGGCAATAAATCAGATATTACGTCTCTCAAATATGGGAAAAAAATAAACAGTGTGAAAAAAAAATGAACTGCGGCCTGATGTTAAGGCGAGATTCTCAGGAGTGTCTTTCAGCTGGGAAAGTGACAAATTAAAGGAAAAGACTGAAGCAGAGAAACATAAGGAGAGGCAGGTGAAGTGCATCACTGCGTCGACCAATCAAACCTTCAGTTCTACTCAGGCAAAAATAGCTCAAGACTGAAAAAAATGAAATATAATTATAAACGATAAAACTGTTGTTGGTAGATTTATAGAATTTATAGATTTGTAGAATACACAAACAAACAAATAAATAAATAAATAAATAAATAAATGAACACTATAAGCGGAAGAAAAAAATATTTTAGAGGTTAATTTTTTTTTTTCAGTTTACTTACAAAATGTACCATTTATTTAGGGTTTAATTTTCATTTTCAATTAATGTCACGAAGAAGGTTTAAAGGAAAATAGAAATCGAAATGTATTCCCTATGATTTATTAAATTCTACAAAAATGCTCCAGTTATCTCTCATTCATTCATTCATTCATTCATTCATTCATTTTCTGCCGCTTATCCGAACTTCGGAGCCTGTGCCTATCTCAGGCGTCATCGGGCATCGAGGCAGGATACACCCTGGACGGAGTGCCAACCCATCACAGGGCACACACACACTCTCATTCACTCACACACTCACACACTACGGACAATTTTCCAGAGATGCCAATCAACCTACCATGCATGTCTTTGGACCGGGGGAGGAAACCGGAGTACGCGGAGGAAACCCCCCGAGGCACGAGGAGAACATGTAAACTCCACACACACAAGGTGGAGGCAGGAATCGAACCCCAACCCTGGAGCCACCATGCCTCCTCAGTTTAAACATTTAATGATTATTTTCTTGTTTTGCTTTAGAATCATTTTGTTGCCTTACAGTCCGATCGAACTCACAGGCAGAGTGAGATCCGGAAATATCCTTAGGTTTGTTTCTTTCACAGCTAGAACTTTCTTTGAATTCAACAGTCAGAGAATTTTTCATTTTGTTTATCCGTTTGGATGCGAAACCGTGACGTCCATTACATGGGACGCGGAGATCTAAACGGATCATTGAAAGTGACACAAACTGTAATCATGGCATTACAAGTAAACAAAAAAGAAAGACGGAAAGAAAGAAAGAAAGAAAGAACGTCTGAAAGAAAAGGAAACGTCCACACCGTCCTGCCTCTTTACTGTATATTTGTACAGTCTTAAGTAAAACATCCTCCATTCACATGTCCTAATGGGCCAGGTGATTTTAATAAATACAAAGAAGCCGCCAGGCCGCATTGTATCGTACGAAGACCAAGGGAGTGCGCACGTCTCCTTCCATTCCCCATAAGCCCTAATTGGCCCAGTCAACAATAACGTAGCCGGATCAGCTTTATGCACTCAGACACGTCCATTTGTTTAACAACCTCCAGTGTTTGAAGAAGACAGATGAAAAGGGATGCTAAGACAACTGCATTAGAGGCTCCCTGGCCATGAAAAAAAAAGAAAAAAAAGAAATAGCCCGCTTCATTAAAATGATAATACGCTGAAAAGGCAGCAGCGTCCCAAATGCCCTGCTCTCTGAAGTATACCGAGTCTCCAGCAGCGAGACAAGCGGACTGTCATCGGAGGAGACAGGTCATTTACATTCATGATAAAATGATCTTGCATTTTTTATTTGTCTTGGAAATTAAAGACTTACTTAATCATTGTGGATGGAAGCACCGTCCCGCGCAACCTAGTCATGTGTTTCTGATCGCATTAGGACTGATGTGGCGTGGCGTGATGGATATTTAATAGTCGACCTGTCCCTCTGGATCATGTCACTCGCCCTGACGATGCTCTCTCTCTCTCTCTCTCTCTCTCTTTCTCTCTCTCTCTCTTTCTCTCTTTCTCTCTGGCTCTCCTTAGCTCCAACATGGATGGTTTTCATGATTAGGCCGTTCATGTGGAGTGTAAAAGAAGAGAAAGAAGAAGAAGAGAAGAAGCATCATGTAAAGTGCTTTCATGTGTAGAGGTGAGCCACACTAATGACCTGCGATGCAGCAGAACGATGTCACGCAGATGCTCTCACAGCTGCACTAGTTTCTATCCAAAACACTTTCTCATATTTGTCTAAATGACTGACAGTTCTTGCTTCCTAAATATGTTTTGATCAGGAACCTGTCTGAAAGCATCTTAAAGAATTCTTCAAGAGGAACAACCATGAGAACCTCATGAAAACATCGTGACGGAGCACCGTAGCTACCGAGCACCGTAGCAACTTCTGATTGGAACGGTTCTAAGTTCCTAAATAAACTGATGAAGAGAGACAGCTCTGTCCTGGATGGGGACAATGTTAGGGAACAATGTTAACCAAGTGACATCCAGAATGGACAACATCTCTCACCTCCTGCATGGGCCCTGGAGGCCTTGAGCAGCTCCTTCAGTTGCAGAAGGAGTTGCATCCATCTATCCATCTATCCATCTATCTATCTATCTATCTATCTATCTATCTATCTATCTATCTATCTATCTATCTATCTATCTATCTATCTATCTGCTTATGTATGTATATCTGTTCACCCGTCCCTCTATCCATCCGTCTGTCCATCCATCTATCTATCTATCTATCTATCTATCTATCTATCTATCTATCTATCTATCTATCTATCTATCTATCTATCTATCTATCTATCTATCTATCTATCTATCTATCTATCCTCCATCACTCTGAACCATTCCTTTCACAGTGTAATTATATCTTATATCATAACCAAACTTTTGGAATAAAGGCATTGGAATATTCTAAAGGTAAAGGTTCCTCCAGAGGAACAAACCCAAGAACGCTTTAGGTTCCTCGAGCATCAGCGATTGATTAACGGTTCCAGTTCTATGTTGAGAACATATTTAAATAAGCTGTAAGTCCTTATGGCCTCATTTCATATTCAAATTCCATTAGAAAGAAGATGTTCCTCAAAGATCCTTTGTATGATTAACAGCTCTATCTTTATCTTTATCTATCTTTACCCACAGAGACAAACCAGAGAACATGCTGGTTAACCGTAACCTTTCCTGTCGTTCTAGCTCTAAATATGTTCCACTTGGAACCTTTCTACAAGAATCCTTGAGCAGATAACGGTTCTGAGCTTGTCCAGCCGTTGTGTTTGGATTCCTCTCCGTTGGTCCAACGGAAAACGCTTTTTTATCTTTATCTTGCACTTAATCGTCCCGCCGCTAGTTTAGCGCTTAGTGATGAGTAATTCTGATATGAACGTTAGAATGTGAGGTATGGAATCCTTTAACCTTCAAGTTCTTGCCAGTTAAATGAATGTAAAAGGTGCTTCATTAACAGTTCCTGCAT
Organism: Tachysurus fulvidraco; assembly: GCF_022655615.1. NCBI lineage: Eukaryota > Metazoa > Chordata > Actinopteri > Siluriformes > Bagridae > Tachysurus > Tachysurus fulvidraco. The sequence goes on from NC_062519.1 coordinate 40,760,435, forward strand.
ATTCTATATGTGTGTCTAGGTGCCAGCCGACCCCAAACTTCATGAGATGTGTTTACAACCCTCGCGACAATATTTCTGGATGATGTAGTCCAAGAGCCACACAAGCAGCTAATCACAATGGCTGCTCTGAGAGTGGGTGATAAGAATGAGGGGCAGCTCTTGCTGAGCTCCCTTTCCTCCCCGCAGTCTGAAACAGATGATGGGCCATCTGGAAGAGGACAATGCTAATCACAGGGATGCCGGTGTGGATGAATGGCCAGCCTGAGCTCTCGCGACGTCGAGTGGCTCGTCCCACAATGCCGAGCATCGGCCTGCCAAGTCCAGTCCTGTGCACTGGCCCGGCCTCTTTCCTGTACCCGCTCCGTCGCCAAAAAGCCACCGCACACGTGCCGCTTCCTGTCGATTCAGGAAGTTTTTGGTTGTGGTCCCAACCACCGACAAATGGGCAGTGACTTGGGTGTTTAGTCATTTCCTACTTCCTTATTGGAGTTGTTCATCAATGGCCATTCTTTGAATTGTGACTGATGGGTCACATCTGCAAACTTTCGAAGGGGTTTTGTTTTGGATTCGGTTTCCTTCCATCAGAATTTCATTTCTTTCATCTGTTTTTTTTCTTTTTTCTTTTCGCTCCTTGTGTGCTAGCTGTCAGATGGTTCAATTAAACTTAATTATGATGGTTAACATCTCAGGGAATGAGTCAGAAAAAAAAAGAGATTAGAGGAATTTTTGCATCTCGCACTGATGAACATAGTAACACACGGATTCGGTGGTCAGATACCCTGAACACAGGAAGTTTAGGGGACTATTGCTTACTCGTGTCGGACGTATATTTGACCTGGGCGTGGCCCGAACAGGCGTCATATAGGGTATATGTATAATTACGCAAAGCGAACATGCTACTTCACCGTCAGTTATTAACGTTTACTGTGCGAGGAAATTGCTATTTAATTCCTCTTTCCTCTGAATATGTGGGGAACAAATCAGAACCTATACATTCTTTATGGGCAAATAAAAGCCAGCGCCAGGTCGAAGCAGCGTGCCAAAAAAGTCAGAGCCCGGGCTTGTGCTCCTGATGCTTTCCAGCTGTTTCTGAAACCGCATTCGACTGTCATATCCCATTATCGCTGCTCCTGTATCTGATGTTTTTAGCCAGGTCTTTTTATCCACTTCTCAGTTCCTGTGTTACTGCATGACATGTCAGGAGAACTACATTGGGCTAAGTGTGTGTTTAGGTGATTTGTGAGCAGCGCTAGCAGCAGGAGCAGCTGTGCTGTTGTGGCCGCGGTGTCCCCTGATCTCTCTCGGCTGGGTGAGTCCTTTCAGAGAGCCGTAAGTAGTAATTAGACGAAGCAGGCCTGGTGGAGGTGACCTCATGTTTGGCGGTTTGGGCGTATTTACAACGGTGAACAATATACAATGCCACCAGCTGAAATTATAGGGAGTGGTGGTAGAACACAGAGGAGGAAAAAGAAAAAAGGAAAAGAAAACTCTTGTAATTTGGAACTTGTTAAAAAAAGGAATGGGATGGAAGCTGGAAAAGCCAGATTGTCAGCCCCTTCTGTCTCTATTTCTGACTCTGTGCACTGTTTAAAATAGTCATCATGGTTATCCCTCCCTGTTACGTCAAACCAGGGGCAAAAAACAAGCATCTAAATCCCTGAGCAGGCCTGAGTTTAAATTAGGGATGTATACAAAAAAAAAAAAAAGTTAGAGCTTGATTTTACCGAGGCTGTCAAGTCACATGTTGAGAATATGGGGAGCTACAGTAGGAATTATGTAGAGTTCTTACTTCTAACAGAAGGCCTACATTCACTTGAAATTGACCGTAGATGTGTACAAGATGGCTGACGCTCATGTCCTGGATTTGTATCGTGAGCAGAAGTCAAAAAGACAAAAAGTTCATGAGGTAATGATTTACAGAAGCTGCACCATCGGTGGACTCGATGAAGATTTCCATTGTGCAGATGTATAAAAGCTATGAAGACGAATCGATAAGGATTGTCGCTTGTTTAGAAAAGTAAACAGTTTCTAAACACAAAAAGCAGAAGAGAATGTTCCAGATAAATCTTAATGACCGAATTCTGTTAGTGGACATCTGCATTCTTCAAACTTAAATAAGCTGTTAAATATATTTTAGTCTGGTAAAGTGAGTGACCTGACCGGACCCCAAGGGGACAGTGAATAAACAAGTCTCTTACATTCATTCATTCATTCATTCATTCATTCATTCATTCATTTTCTACCACTTATCCGAACTTCTCGGGTCACCGGGAGCCTGTGCCTATCTCAGGTGTCATCGGGCATCGAGGCAGGATACACCCTGGACGGAGTGCCAACCCATCACAGGGCACACACACACTCTCATTCACACACACACTCAGGACAATCCAGAGTGTGTGCCAATCAACCTACCATACATGTCTTTGGACCGGGGGAGGAAACCGGAGTACCCGGAGGAAACCCCCGAGGCACGGGGAGAACATGCAAACTCCACACACACAAGGCTGAGGCGGGAATCGAACCCCAACCCTGGAGGTGTGGGGCAATCGTGCTAACCACTAAGCCACCGTGCCCCCATTTCTCTTACAATCTTCCAGATATTTCACCTCTCCTTCTCCTATTATGAATGCAAAGCAAAAACAAACCCTGTATACTGTAGACTTAACAAGGAAATGAAACTTTATTTCCAAACCAAATCAATAACTTCCAGCTTGAAGTTAAAGGCCGGAGACTTTGCCTGCCGCTTCTCTGTGCCAAGCCGAGCTTCATCCTAATGCGCCATGACTTTGCAAAGCAGATCTCAGGGTAGGAAATAAAAGCCCAGACAACTGCATTACTGTCCGACCTGTCAGGTCCTTTAAATATAGACTGCGTCGTCGCTGCCAAAGCCTTAAAAGCAGAGCTGGCAGGCAAGTGGGAGCTGCCAGTGACAAAAGCCCGTCATTTGGCGAGCTGCGATTTTAGCCGACAAAAATGGCCTTTTAAACATATTTTTATACATTGAAGAGCAGTTCATTCTGTTCACCATGAATCAATAATAAGCAACGAGCTGCCGACCTGGGATACAATTATCCACCTTGGAGAAGCTCCGCTGTCAAGCCGATGTGTGTAGAAGTGAAAGCGCTGTCAGGTGTAATGGCGTTTTGTACCGTCGAGCCACGAACAATCCTGGAAGAACAAAGCGGAGGACCACGTGTGCTGGGTGCTTACACACATGTACAGGGTGATGCACAGACCGTTCCAGAGGACACGACAATCATCATCTATTTCCTGCTCAGTACCAGACAGTTCCATGTGCTCCTTCTCATCCAGGTCAAACCTTTAAAATGAATGATGCAATATCACTTGAAATAGATTTAAAAAAAAAAGTTCCATCTTTACCTCTGACACTGGAGACTCCTTCCGTAAATGGTGCATAAACATGATCTGTTTATCATCAGTGTCTGCTGAGAACTTGTGTGTTTATTGTCACACGGCCCTGCGAACTGCTGTCTCTGTCAGAGCTGCTGTTATAGAGAACTAATCAACACCTCATGAGAGCATAATGATCCAGAACTCATCAGTGCTGTGGTACATGTGGAGTTTTTTTCTGTAAAACCATGAGTTTTGCTCCAAGCCCCATGAGTCCTAATAGAGGAGGAAAATACTGCGCCGAGGACGATGGGAGTCTCTCCAGCTGTTCCGCTGTCTGGTCTACAACAGAAGATGGCACAAAGATGTCTCCAACACCTCAGAGCTGAAGATCACTAACCAACATGTGAGATCCTTCAAACAGACACAGAGCAAGCTGACAACATCCTGGGATTCCAAATCGAACGAATCGAATGCCTTAAATAAATCTAACAAATCTAACAAGCAAACATTACACAAACATTACACAAACAAACATTACACAAACACCGCACAAACAAACATTACACAAACATTACACAAACACCGCACAAACAAACATTACACAAACACCGCACAAACAAACATTACACAAACACTGCACAAGCAAACATTAACAAACATTAGACAAACACTGCACAAACAAACATTACACAAACACCGCACAAACAAACATTACACAAACACTGCACAAGCAAACATTAACAAACATTAGACAAACACTGCACAAACAAACATTACACAAACACCGCACAAGCAAACATTAACAAACACTGCACAAACAAACATTACACAAACACTGCACAAACAAACATTAACAAACACTGCACAAACAAACATTACACAAACATTACACAAACAAACATTACACAAACACTGCACAAGCAAACATTAACAAACATTAGACAAACTCTGCACAAACAAACATTACACAAACACCGCACAAGCAAACATTACACAAACACTGCACAAACAAACATTACACAAACATTAGACAAACACTGCACAAACAAACATTACACAAACATTAGACAAACACTGCACAAACAAACATTACACAAACACTGCACAAACAAACATTACACAAACATTAGACAAACACTGCACAAACAAACATTACACAAACATTACACAAACACTGCACAAACAAACATTACACAAACACTGCACAAACAAACATTACACAAACATTAGACAAACACTGCACAAACAAACATTACACAAACACTGCACAAACAAACATTACACAAACATTACACAAACACAGCACAAACAAACATTACACAAACACCGCACAAGCAAACATTACACAAACACTGCACAAGCAAACATTACACAAACACTGCACAAACAAACATTACACAAACACTGCACAAACAAACATTACACAAACATTACACAAACACTGCACAAACAAACATTACACAAACATTACACAAACACTGCACAAACAAACATTACACAAACATTACACAAACACTGCACAAATAAACATTACACAAACACTGCACAAACAAACATTACACAAACATTACACAAACACTGCACAAACAAACATTACACAAACATTACACAAACACTGCACAAACAAACATTACACAAACATTACACAAACACTGCACAAACAAACATTACACAAACATTACACAAACACTGCACAAACAAACATTACACAAACACCGCACAAGCAAACATTACACAAACACCGCACAAACAAACATTACACAAACACCGCACAAACAAACATTACACAAACACTGCACAAACAAACATTACACAAACACTGCACAAACAAACATTACACAAACACTGCACAAACAAACATTACACAAACACCGCACAAGCAAACATTACACAAACATTACACAAACACCGCACAAACAAACATTACACAAACACTGCACAAACAAATATTACACAAACACCGCACAAGCAAACATTACACAAACATTACACAAACACCGCACAAACAAATATTACACAAACACTGCACAAACAAATATTACACAAACACTGCACAAGCAAACATTACACAAACACTGCACAAAGAACAAACTATACAAACACACACTGCACAAACAAATATTACACAAACACTGCACAAACAAACATTACACAAACACTGCACAAACAAATATTACACAAGCAATACACAAACAAAAATTACACAAACATTACACAAACACTGCACAAACAAAGAAACTACACAAACACACACTGCACAAACAAAACATTACACAAAAACTGCACAAACAAAAATTATACAAACACTGTACAAAGACATATTTATACAAACTCTGCACAAATAAATATTACACAAACAAAAAACTACACTAAGAAACACTGAGCAAACAAAAATTCCACAAACACTGCACAAACAATATTAAACAATCAAACACTGAACAAACAAAAATTTCACAAACAAACACTGCACAAACAAATATTTTGGATTCCACAAACGCTGCCCAAACAACAACAACAAAAAAAAACGTACAAGCAGAAATGATAGAAACACTGCACAAATAAATATTATACAAAGGCTACACAAAACAAATTACACAAACACTGCAAAAACATTACACAAATAAATATTACACAAACATCGCACGAACAACGATACAGAAACACTGCATCAATACAAACACTACAGGAATAACACAAAATACCACACACTGTATATAAATAGTGCACAAATGCTGTACAAACGCCCAAATACCACAAACACTGCATCGATTCTGTAAAACACTTCTGTTTTATTTTTTTCCTGTAAATATTATACAAACACTGACAAAGTATTATACAAATAGTCTTCAAACACTTTAAAACAAGACAAATTCTGAAATAGCGTATGAATATTGCACTAATAACAAACAAACACTACACAAACACCACACAAACACCACACAAACACCACGCAAACACCACACAAACACCACGCAAACACCACACAAACACTGCAGTTTAGAATAGAGTAGAATAAATTACAGACAAAGAAAATATTGAGAAACTTTTGGAAATATAAAAGCGAGCGGCAGAATGTTCGCAGACAGGAAATGCTTTAAGAAAATGAGATGATTAATGTTTAATTCAATTGTTTTTCATCTACAAACTGTGAGAACGTTTTAAATCAGACCAGCAGCCACTGATTGACAGTCTGTCTTTACACCATTAAATCCTTTGCTCATCAAACCCGAGTGGCGTAATTAGCCACATTAACATTCCGGATGTATTATTTATCCCAATGGTTCGTTGCTAACCCTGTAAATAAGCAGGAATGTGCGGATACGCGGGTCAGTTTTATTGTAAACAGAAAAAGGGGAGGCAATAATTAAAATTCCTGATGGTGAGATGAGAAAAAAATAAAAAAAATCGATGTGTTGCAAATCGGAGCCCATCTGCTCGGACGGCACGGCGGTGGGTCAGGGGAGTGTGAAAACTGATTAATTACCTCAGATGAGCAGGACACTCGCATTAGAGAGGAGAAAGTAGGAAAAGAGAAGAGCGGAAAAGAGTAGAGAAGAGTAGAGATGTGAGCTTTAATGTGAAGGTTGTCAAAATTCATTTCAAAGAAATCCTGTCGTAATTAGCGTAATGAGAGCAGGACGTGTGGAGCGGAATGTCTGAGCTGAAATCTACACCATGACAAAATTTAAAGCAGAAGAAATGAAAAGTCATGAAGTCATAAATTCCACTTGTTCTCATCATCTTCAGCGGTTCTCCGTGTGAGAGAGCCATTACACGATTCAGGCGGAAATGTTCATTTCTTTGGCCCTCGTTCGTCCATTTGAGTGCGCGTCGGTTGTCTCTCTGTGTCCCGCGGTCCGAGGCGTCCGGGGAGTCAATGACTCGCTCCGCGTGTCGTCTTTTTCCAAATAATTTACCAGCTTCAATTAGACCTCGTCGCTTGTCGAGTTAATGTATTAAAACGACTGTATTAAAGCATTCTGCGTTAAAACACACATCAATACACGCAGCACTAACCGCGCATCACTCTGCCACACACACACACACACACACACACACACACACACACACACACACACACACACTGGAATAAACATTTTCTTCTTTTTGGCCAGACAAATTAGGAACAAACCTGTTTGACAGGCTCCCGTTAGCCCAGAACAAATGTGAAGACGAGAGGAAATTGTTTGACACACTTTCAGCAAAAAAAAAAAAAAACGCAAGTGAACCCTTTACAGCGAGCCATCCTTTAGTGTCGGGTAATGGCTCCTCGTTGTTAGGTTCAATAGAAAAAGCTATTCATACTGTTGTGTGATTGAAAAGAAAATTGAATCCTTTTGATTTTATAAATGTGTCTATTACTGCATTTGCACACCAAATTTCAAAGGAAATTATAGAGAAAGGAGTGATTCTCCGAGAGGAAATGCCTCTACGGGGTGACATTCTGAATTCCTGCCTGAACATCAATATACTGTACGGCCGACAGAATAACTCCACGACCGTACGCTTATTTTATTTTATATTTTTAAGAGTAAATAGTGCTGAAAAATTGAAATGTTAATGCACAACCAGTTCCTTCTTTATGTGCTGTGAAGTTATGAGAAACTCTTGGCCGTGTGGTGGAGAAACGATCCCGAGAAAGAAAAACGCACAAACATGTTTCTGTACGAAGTGTAAAAACACTCGGCGTCTGTTCGCTCCGGCGAATATTAAAGGACCCTTTTGATAGGAATTCTGCTTTAGACGAAATGGCAATGTTGTTCACTTACAGGCAATTAAATAAACAGCGAACTGGGTTTCAGAGGTTCAGAAGACGTGTGGACGAGGCGTGTGTTCTCTGCTGCTCCGACAAAACATTTCCAGTCTGCTTCTCTCAGCAAAACCTTTTTCTTCAAAACACGTTACTGGAATTGTTCAGAACTCTAAAGGCAAACATCGAGACGTCAACGTTAACGAGAAGTGTGACAGGACGAGGTGTTTTCCCACAACAGCACGTCCCTGAGCAGTTTATTCCTTTTATACCTTTTAACAACTTTTTAACAGAATCCTTTTATAATAATAATAATAATAATAATAATAATAATAATAATAATAATAATAATAATAATAATAATAATAATAATAATAGGGGGGCATGGTGGCTTAGTGGTTAGCATGTTCGCCTCACACCTGCAGGGTTGGGGGTTCGATTCCTGCCTCCGCCTTGTGTGTGGAGTTTGCATGTTCTCCCCGTGCCTCGGGGGTTTCTTCCGGGTACTCCGGTTTCCTCCCCCGGTCCAAAGACATGCATGGTAGGTTGATTGGCATCTCTGGAAAATTATCCGTAGTGTGTGATTGCATAAGTGAATGAGAGAGTGTGTGTGTGTGTGTTCCCTGTGATGGGTTGGCACTCCGTCCAGGGTGTATCCTGCCTTGATGCCCGATGACGCCTGAGATAGGCACAGGCTCCCCGTGAAGTTCAAATAAGCAGTAGAAAATAAATGAATGAATGAATGAATGAATACTACTACTACTACTACTACTACTACTACTACTAAGAATAATAAACTCACACGTCTATAAATGGCAGTCAGTCGTAAATGATCAAGCATGTTACGTTTATGCTTATGGCTAGCCACGCCCACAAAACTCCATAAAAGGTAACAAAAAAAATTAAGTCAAGTCAAGAAGTTTTTTATTGTCATTTCAACAGTATGGCACAGTACATAGTGAAATAGTACATAGAGCTCTTTGGACGATACGCAAACTGCAGGGGAACCGGTGAGGGTGTTAACTGGGTCTTGATGTGCCTCATGACAAGCTTCTCGAAGCACTTCATTACAATGGGTGTGAGAGCGACAGGACGATAGTCATTAAGGCAGGACATTGTAGACTTCTTTAGCGCAGGGATGTTGGTGGTTGTTTTGAAGCATGTACCTGTACTGTATGAACAACAGTGTCGCTCAGGGAAATGTTGAAGATGTCAGTGAAGACATCCGTTGGCTGCTCTGCTCCTCACATCAGCTGTGGTTAAACATAGTACCTGGTTGTTGGAAGGAGGGATGTTCTTCCTTGCCGCTACGTTGTTCCGTACCTAAATGCTGACTAAGCAGTAAAAGAACACTTTTGATAGATCTTGTGCTAAATTTTCCTCTAATGCAGCTCAGTCACTGCAGTGCACCACTGCAGCTAAACTACACTAATACACTCGTCCTCATTTTATAGGGCGCCATTACTTTTGTTCTGATCGAACAAGTCATTAGTATGAAACAATTAAGTTTTACAAAATGTTCGTTAAAATGGTGAGTAGGTGAAATAAATAAGTAAATCTGTAAATAAATCAAATCGGATAATTCTACGCCTCAAACTGTTTGATCCTTTATTTATTTATTTATTTATTTATTTATTTATTTATTTATTTATTTAAACTGTTTTTCTTTTTCTTTTGTAACTTGTCTTGGGAATGTTTTACGAATAAATTTGCTCTTAGCTCACGTGTTGTGTTTCCTGCATAGAAATCAGCTCAGTAAACTATTGTTCTTCTTGTATATGTACTAGATTAAATGATTAGCTATTGAATATGCATGAATATGCAAATTAAAAGGCACCGCCCACATTCTCCTCATGGACAATTTGCAATCTTATCTAACAGGCTTTTGTGTCAGAATCAAAAGCAGGAAATATAACGTTAGTGTAATAAACACAATCTCTCCTGTCTTCTTCTTCATCTTCTTCTTCTTCAAATCTGATTGGTCCAAACTTTTCTGTAACAGATATATGACATTGAAACAAAGCGATTCCAGATTTTTTTTTACTATATTTGAAGGAATCTTGTAACTGAATCTAAATAAAATTTAATATGAGACAGATGTGTGTAAATTTAATTAACAAGCGATTCAGTTCCACCAAGAACAAACTTCTACGTCTTGACCAGTGACCTGAGATGGAAACGTGAATAGATGGGTTTGATTTGTGTCAGAACACGAGCTGCTGTGGGATCGGTGCAACGCTGCAGCGTGCCGTCACTCAGGCGCTCTGATGAATACGTTTAAACACCATCCAGCCGCGCAGACATTTCACACATCTCACACGTTTCACCATAAAGCACTTCTGCTTTTTTAATTTTTTTTGAAGGTTCAGCAAATGCCGATAATAACGCTTTTTAGACGCATCTGTAGTAATCACGGATATTCAAATCCGACGACGTCTCAGTCGAGTCACAGAGGAACTCACACAGAATCTCGGTTTAAGCCAAACTCACCAAGCCATCAGCGACACCAGCGAGATAATAATCACCGGGACTCAAAGACGACACTGTTCTCTTCTGACAAAAAAAACTTAACGTGGGACATTTACACGCCTGATTTCTACACACTTCTCCACGTCACACGTCTGGTGTTTATATTTTTATTGTCATGTGATTTTATTTTAAATTTTAAATTTTATTATTCATGACACTTACAAATTTGTCTAAATTTTCATAATTAATTTATCGTTTCAGAATGAATTACATTAATTTGATTTTTTTAGATGATCTTGTTCATGATTCTGTTATTTTCATGTATTTTATTCACTTATTACTTATTTTTATTTAGTTGTTTCCAACATGATCGATTCTTCTTTAACTTAGTTTTTAATCCATGATTCATGATTTAATTATTTATTAAATTTCTTAAATTTATTCCTGCTTGATTTTTCTACATTCTTATTGATTCTTCTACATGCTTTGTGTTATCATGATTTTTATTTATTTCTATATTAATTCTATATTTCTATATTTATTTATTTATTTATTTATTTATTTATTTAAACATGATTTACACAAAGTGTAATCATGTGGAAAAATACGTACACGCAAGACAGAAACAGACAGAGAGGGAGAGAGAGGAAGAGAGAGAGAGGGAGAGAGAGGAAGAGAGAGAGAGCGAGACAGAGAAAGAGACAGAAAGAGAGATCGAGACAGAGACTCTCTCTTTATTTATAACCTTCACACTCCTGTGAGCTTACTCCTCACATCGCAGCTATTTCCTCATTTCTCGAAGGTGAGAAAAAGATAAGTGACAACGCGGATGTTCGCTGTTCACATGAGGGGGATATGACCCACGGACAGGAGTTCATTTATTAGCATGTGATTAGCGGCAGGGTGTTTGAGCGAAGGCGAGGCGTGTCATGACGCTGCCGTGGTGGGGTTCAGGAAGACGCCGGGTGTCGGTGTAGCCCACTTCTGAGAAAGAACACGCACGTTGTCTCGTCTATTAGCATCTCGCGCTGTCACATAGCCGCAGCAATCTCCAACCTTTCCGCATCTCATTCTCAGCTCGCCTCACGTCTCCGGCTAGCATTCGCTAATTCTGACACAGAGAACACTTCGGAAATGACTCTCTCATCCCACATGCTTAGACAGGTCACTGTGTTGTCACATATCCCATCAATCAGTGATGCAGAGGCAGACTTTGTCAGCTAGCACGAGGTTTTAAAACCATTTCTTATTTATTTATTTATTTATTTATTTATTTATTGGAAAGTCCGCTGGTCAAATCGAATGTCATTATTATGATGATGATTATTAACCTCAATATGAATTCATTTCCATAATCAGTGTTTGAATCTCTGCTGAATTTTGAAGGAACTATACAGTAGTCTCACTTCTGAACTGTGGGCGGGGCTATCTCACTCTAAAGTGACAACATGTCTACCCGAGGACCAATCAGAACTTCTCCCTCAACAGCAGAAAGTCACGTGACGTCTTTCCGGCTGCCTCGACCCCTTTGTGTCTAGTTACTAGAATCTAGTTGCATTTCATAACAAAACATTTGTTAACAAACATGAGCTGCTTCCCAAATGACATACTACACACTAAACACTACACACTAAACACTACCACTGTTCACTACCTAACACTACACACTAAACACTACACACTAAACACTACCACTGTTCACTACCTAACACTACACACTAAACACTACACACTAAACACTACCACTGTTCACTACCTAACACTACACACTAAACACTACACACTAAACACTACCACTGTTCACTACCTAACACTACACACTAAACACTACACACTAAACACTACCACTGTTCACTACCTAACACTACACACTAAACACTACACACTAAACACTACCACTGTTCACTACCTAACACTTCACACTAAACACTACACACTAAATGCTACACACTAAACACTACACACTACCACTGTTCATTACTTAACACTAAACACTACACACTAAACACTACCACTGTTCATTACCTAACACTACACACTAAACACTACACAGTAAACACTACACACTAAACACTACACACTATCACTGTTCACTACCTAACACTACACACTAAACACTAAACGCTACACACTAAACACTACACACTAAACACTACCACTGTTCACTACCACTGTTCACTACCTAACACTACACACTAAACACTACACACTAGTGTCTATCGTATGAGTGTTTGAAGTGTTGTTTCGTCTCTCTAATCTCTGATGGGATGCTAACAGGAAGTAGAATCCTTTTCTCAGTCGGTGACGAATGACGTCTACTGCACATAACTGTAACAGAATACGCAGAATCTTTGAGAAATAAATCACACAACGTGAGCTAATTTAAATACGTTTGTCGTCGGACATCTTGAAAATCTTTTCTAATCCAGCGTCAGCGCCTGGTAGCCCTGCCGCCTGCCGCTAAGCAAAACTGTGTGTGTTGACAGCAGGAACTGTCACATATTCACACTTCTTCTTCTTCTTCTTCTTCTTCTTCTTCTTCTTCTTCTTCTTCTTCTTCTTCTTGTTTTTAAGAAGGAGTGACCACACAACACAACCCACACTATTTACACTACCCACGACATGCATTAGTATAACAGCAGGTTTTCTGTAGCGTGTATCATGTCTATGTAAATGGATTGAGGATTAGCAGAGCGGTCGCGTTACAAATCTCACCTATGATTAGCGATGAAACAACTTACACAGACTTGTGTTTTTGTTTTAATCTGAAATAACACAAAAGAAAAAGATTTTTTGATATTTCCCAACATTATCCATCCATTAATCCATCCATCCATCAGCACATATCCTACACATGGTTTACAAAAAATAAAACAATTTGCAAAATCAAATCAAGTAAAACAAAGATCGGATCTTACTCTTGCATCACTGTCTGACATCAAGATTAAAATGATCGATCTATCTATCTATCTATCTATCTATCTATCTATCTATCTATCTATCTATCTATCTATCTATCTATCTATCTATCTATCTATTTTAAAATCTTTTCTTTTCTTTTCTTTTCAATATTTATTTAAACATTCCTTAATATTTTGCTCATAAAATAGTTTTTTATTATATTATTTACTCGACTTTTGGTCCACAGTAAACATGACACCTTCACCTTCAAAAGATCATTTCAAAACTGCTTTGGATAAAAACATCAGATTAAGACATCAGTAAGAGTCTAAGTCCTAAGTCCTGAGTTCTGAGTCCTGAGTCCTGAGTTTTGAGTCCTGAGTTTTGAGTCCTGAGTTCTGAGTCCTGAGTCTGAATCTGCAGAACTTACTTTCCCTGTGTAAATACTCTGCTAAAATCTCAGCGAAACACAGATCCATGTCTGTAGATGCCGCTGAAGTTGGAGATTTTCTCTGATTGTTTAAACAGTTTATTGGTTTCAAAACAAACCTCAAGTCTGCAGATGTTTTTTTTTTTCTTCATATCGTTTTTTTTTTATTGTGGGAAATTTTTCTTCAGTTTAGTTTAGTGGTAAAAAACAAAACCTTTTTTTTTTGCTAAAAAAAGTAATAATGGTTCTTCAGTTGAACAAATGAGTTACACTTACATCACTTAGCACACAGTTTAATATTCACTAAATATTTACTCCTAATTCTTTGCTAATTAATTAGCAAACAATATTATTTTAAATGACAAATACGAACGTTTAAAAATGTAAACGGTAATAAATCATTAATAAATCATTAATAACATAATTATTACATCGAAAAGAATTACAATTAGTTTATTACTGAATATTTAATCACACTGTTGATATAATGACCTCCATATAATGATTTCAGACACTTATGTTTATATTACATTTATTTTTTTATCTGTTTTTTTCTACTATTGGAGAAATTGCTTGTTTTTAATCTTGAGAATGAATTTATTGAGTTATTTGAGTATAAAAAATGAACTGAAGCAAAACTTGGTGTAAAGTTTCATTTAATTATAACTAGTTTCAGGATTCTGATTAATCATTAATTATCTCTTTCTTTCTCTCTGTCTGTCTGTCTATTTCTCTGTCTGTCTGTCTGTCTGTCTTTCTCTCTCTCTCTCTCTCTCTCTCTCTGTCTGTTTTTCTATCTCTCTGTCTCTGTCTCTGTATCTGTCTGTCTGTCTCTCTCTCTCTCTCTCTCTCTCTCTCTCTCTCTCTCTCTCTCTCTATCTGGGAAAGTGCTTTATGCTCTGTGGAGGAAAGAGAACTGAACTTTTATCCATGTTTTAATCAATGTAGAAACCATCTTAACATCTTTATTTATTTATTTATTTATTTATCTATCTATCTATCTATCTATCTATCTATCTATCTATCTATCTATCTATCTATCTATCTATCTATTTATTTATTTATTTATTTATTTATTTGTTTATTTATTTTTAAGTCGCCATGAATTTTAATATGTGACTTGTGTAAATAAAGTGTTGAAAAAGTCAAAAAAAAAAAAAAGTCTCTCTGGAATTGTTGTGTTTATTGCTTTGAGTCCATTTACAGCCATGCAGAAGTTTCCTGTCTTAGTGATTGTTAGGCCTTCAAGAAAAATGTCATTTCTTGCTTTTTATTTTAAATCTGCTAACCTGCTAATTCTCTTCAAGAATATTAATAAAAAATAATTAATAAAAATCATTGTGAGTCTCTCTCTGTCTCTCTCTGTCTTTCAGTCTCTCTCTGTCTCTCTCTGTCTCTGTCTCTCTCTGTCTATCTGTCTCTCCCTCCCTCTCTCTCTCTCTCTCTCTCTCTCTCTCTCTCTCCCCCCCTCTCCCTCTCTCTTTCTCTCTCTCTCTCTCTCTCTCTCTCTCTCTCTCTCTCTCTCTCTCTCTCTCTCTCTCTCTCTCTGTCTTTCAGTCTCTCTCTGTGTCTCTCTCTCTCTTTGTCTCTTTCTCTCTCTCTCTCTCTCTCTCTCTCTCTCTCTCTCTCTCTCTCTCTCTCTCTCTGTCTCTCTCTCTCTGTCTGTCTCTCTCTCTCTCTCTGTCTCTGTCTGTCTGTCTTTTTGTCGGTCTCCCTTACTCTACGTCTTCCCGTCCGATTAGAATCACGCATTCAGGAAGCAAGTTTGTTTTTGAACGTGTGTAAATGAAGGTGTGTTGAATGAAGCGTTAATGTGTGTGGTGTGTGTGAGGATATTTGTGGAACTTTGTGCTACATGCAGAAGCGTGAATATGAATGAATGGTGTTACGAGTGTTTCTGTCATTCTATCAGTGCGGCTTTCTGTCGACGGAGGTCAACACCACCCCAACACACACACACACGATTCTCACCTCTGCCACACACACACACACGCACACACACACCCAACGCACAAAGCCGAATCAGGTCTGTCAAACTTGATAATTACACATTCATCACCTCAGAGTTGTGTCACAGTGATTGGGTGGCTTGAGGAGAGAAGCTCACGCGCTCGTCACGGCCGTATTAACTGTTCCATTAGAACACGGTGATTATGTTAAATGAATCAACGCTGGGGCTCGACACCTTGGCCGTGAAACCGAGGAAATATTTAGAATCTGTCTCCTGACACTACTGCGAGGAGGGGTGCAAAAGGATGGTGTGTGTATGTGTGTGTGTTTGAGGTTGTAGATGCAAGGTTGAATGCACAAAAGAAACTGATTATCAAAAATGTTTTTAATCCAATTCATTTTCCTCCTCGCATGTGAAATGTGAATGCACCAGATTCATCACACAGGAGGGGCAGGGGGAGGGGATGTGGATGGGGGCAGGTGGGGTGTAAAGAGGGTGTGGGGGTGGGTGTGCGTGTGTGTGTGTGTGTGTGGTGGTCCCGTACAGCTTGTAGACAGCGTGTAGTGTGATGGAGTCAAATTGAGTCACAATACAATAATTATAAAGTGACTCAGGAGACGAAGCAGGTTCATCTGTCTCGCGGCGCTCGTCAGGATTAATCACAGGAAATCGAGGTTCAGAGCTCGACTCGATCCTACGGCCCACTGGACTTCATCCCCTGATTAAAACTGTGCTCCGGTGCAATGAAAAAAAAAAGAAATAAATAAACACAAAAGTGGAGACGATTCTGGAGTCAGCGGAATGTAAAATGAGTGTAAAACATTCGCCCCGTAAACGTGTTCCCGTGTGTCCGGAATTAACGGATGGCGCAATAATTTAATCAGACGCCAGCTGAAATATCACTAAACTGATCTGTAGTGAAACAGAAACGGAATGAAAGATGAAGACGCTTTTTTTTGGAAAATATCTTTATGTGTAATATTTTTTATTAAGATGAAAGATGATAAGACGCCAAAGATGGTAAAGGGGGAAAAGGAGAGAGAGAGAGAGAGAGAGAGAGAGAGAGAGAGAGAGAGAGAGAGAGAGAAAGGAGAAGAGAGAGGAGAAGAGAGAAAGAGAGAGAGAGAGAGAAAGAGAGAGAGAGAGAAAGGAAAAGAGAGAGAAATAGAGAGAGGGAGAGAGAAAGAGAGAGAAAGAGAGAGAGAGAGGAGAAGAGAAGAGTGAGAGAGAAAGAGAGAGAGAAAGGAGAAGAGAAGAGAAGAGAAGAGAAGAGAAGAGGGAGTGGGAGAGAGAGTGAGAAAAGAAGAAGAGAAAGAGAAAGAGAGAGGGAGAAAGAGAGAGAGAGAGAGAGAAAAGAGAGGAGAAGAGGGAGAGAGAGAGAGAAACTGTGTTCTTAAATATGAAAAAATAAAAAATAAAACTGCTTTTCATACATTCACCAAAACTCAGCAATTCAGAAGTTATTACTCAGAATTTAGAACTAAGAGTAAAACAAACAAACAAACAAACAAACAAACAAACAAACAAACAAACAAATAAATAAATAAATATTAGAGAATGACAGATATAGAGAGAAATAAGGAAGCAAAATATGGTGGAAAAAAGTTTTAATAAAGTAATAGAAAAGTAATCATAATAATGATAATAATATAATGTTAATAATGATATGATGTTAATAATATGAGGTTAATGATGATATTATATTAATGATCTGATGTAATAATAATATGATGTTAATAATAATATGATGTTAATTATAATAATGTTAACAATGATATGATGTTAGTAATAATATGATGTTTCTAATATGATGTTAATAATAAGATTATGTTAATAATAATAATACAATGTTAATGATGATATGATGTTAATTATATAATGTTAATAATGATATGATGTTAATTATAATAATGTTAAAAATAATATGATGTTAATTATAATAATGTTAATAATGATATGAAGAGTGAGAGGGTAATTATTATTAGTAATAATATGATGTTTCTAATCTGATGTTAATATGATGTTAATATAATGTTAATAATAAGATTATGTTAATAATAATATGATGTTAATTATATAATTTTAAAAATGATATGATGGTAACAATAATATGATGTTGATGATATGATGTTAATGATATGATGTTAATAATAATATGATGTTAATGATGATATGATGTTAATAATAATATGATGTTAATAATAATATGATGTTAATGATGATGTTAAGTATAATAATGTTAATGATGATATGATGTTAATGATGATATGATGTTAATAATAATATGATGTTAATGATGATATGATGTTAAGTATAATAATGTCAATGATGATATGATGTTAATAATAATATGATGTTAATGATGATATGATGTTAATGATATGATGTTAATAATAATATGATATTAATAATAATATGATGTTAATGATGATATGATGTTAATAATGATATGATGTTAATGATGATATGATGTTAATAATAATATGATGTTAATGATGATATGATGTTAAGTATAATAATGTCAATGATGATATGATGTTAATAATATGATGTTAATAATAATATGATGTTAATGATATGATGTTAATAATAATATGATGTCAATGATATGATGTTAATAATAATATGATGTTAATAATAATATGATGTTAATGATATGATGTTAATGATGATATGATGTTAATGATATGATAATAATAATATGATGTTAATGATGATATGATGTTAATAATAATATGATGTTAATAATAATATGATGTTAATGATATGATGTTAATAATAATATGATGTCAATGATATGATGTTAATGATATGATGTTAATAATAATATGATGTTACTAATAATATGATGTTAATAATAATATGATGTTAATGATGATATGTTAATGATATGATGTTAATGATATGATGTTAATGACGTGCCTCAGATCTGAGTTCGTTCCTATTTTTGAACGTCTTAATATTCTTGAAGAGAATTAGCAGGTTAGCAGATTTAAAATAAAAAGCAAGAAATGACATTTTTCTGACAAAGATAACGAGGACATGCTGAATTATCTTCAACATCTGTCACTCGGGTCAAGCTAATTACACGGCAGATCGAGAAACAAGGCCCAACCTTTTCCAGCGCGTACAATCCCTCATTGATTTTCTATAGAGACAGAAGCGCTAATAAATTTAGCTACTGTAACTGGACCAGGTGGTCAATCATTGTCCCGATTTCAAAGCCCTTGATGAGGAGCGAGTTACAGCAGGAGAAAAATACAGCATTGTTCTGTTTAATTACAGCGTGTCACAGACAAGGACGGATTTGCATTTTAAACAAGCACTTAATCTGATTGGAGAACAATTGTCAGAAATTTCATTAAATATGTGAAGGGCAGCAACGTGTCTGTGTGTGTGTGTGTGTGTGTGTGTGTGTGTGTGTGTGTGTGTGTGTGTGTGTGTGTGTGTGTTTGTTGCTCTTTTAAAATAATAAACCCAAAAGAAAAAAAAACTTCTTTTCCAAATTCATCACAACTTTGATACTCGAAATAATATTTGTCTCTCGCTCTTTTTTGTCCTCTCGTTCTCAGGAATTTATTTCCTTTTCCCGGTTTGTTTTCTTCTTCTTCTTCTTCTTCTTCTTCTTCTTCTTCTTCTTCTTCTTCTTCTTCTTCTTCTTCTTCAAGTCCATGTTCATTCACACGAAGCATAGCGATTGAAGTGAAAGAAAAGAAAGAGGGAATAAAGAAATAAATAACGGTGATGACTCCTCACCGTTTCCTGCTCCTGATTTAAAGTGGGCTCGTTTACTTCCTGCATCTCTCTCTCTGTCTCTCTCTGTCTCTGTCTCTCTGTCTCTCTCTCTCTCTCTCTTTATCTACGATTCCACTTATTTACAGATCACTGCAGAAACATCTGCTCCTACACTCGCCCCCGAATCTGTGAAGTGATGTTTTGCAATATAGCATTTAATTTTTAATGCCGATTCACTTCTCCTTCAAAACACTAGAAGTTCCGTGGAGAGGCGTCTTTTGATGACGACAAACAACATCCAATAGACGGGAAAATGGCGGAATTAAAGCAGATAAACAGAGAGACGCAAAACAAACCCGAGAGTAAACACAGAACCGGAATAAAATTCACAATGTTAAAGTTTTGTCCTGTAAACACACACAGGCGCAGAGGTGAGGGACGAGGTGCAGGTTTATATGGACACGTCTTACTCTTTACAGCTAATTCACTCTGTTTTTATCAGAGGGGGGGGGGTGTTCAAGCAAGCAGAAAGTGAGTGTGTCATAGAGAGAGAGAGAGAGAGACTCAAAAAGATAGAGCAATGAGACAGGGAGAGACAGAATGAGTGAGATTCAGAGAAAGAGACACACAGAGAGAATGACAGACTGGGTAAGACAGACAGAAAGCGAGAGAGACAGACAGATGAAGACAGACAGACAGAGAGTGAGACAGACACATAGATGGAAAGACAGACAGAGAGGCAGAAAGTGAGACAGACAGATAGAGAGGCAAAGAGTGAGAGAAAGATAGAGAGGCAAAGAGTGAGACGGACAGATAGAGAGACAGAGAGTAAGACAGACAGATAGACAGAGAGTGAGACAGAGATAGAGAGACACAGAGTGAGACAGACCGATAGAGAGACAGAGAGTGAGACAGAGATAGAGAGACAGAGAGTGAGACAGACAGATAGAGAGACAGAGAGTGAGACAGAGATAGAGAGACAGATAGAGAGACAGATAGAGAGACAGATAGTGAGACAGAGTGAGACAGACAGAGAGACAGATAGAGAGAAAGACAGATAGAGAGACAGATAGTGAGACAGACAAATAGAGAGACAGAGAGTGAGACAGACAGATAGAGAGATAGAGAGACAGAGAGTGAGACAGACAGATAGAGAGACAGAGAGAGAGACAGAGAGTGAGACAGACAGATAGAGAGAGAGACAGACAGATAGAGAGACAGAGAGAGAGACAGAGAGTGAGGCAGACAGATAGAGAGACAGAGAGTGAGACAGACAGATAGAGAGACAGACAGTGAGACAGAGATAGAGAGACAGAGAGTGAGACAGACCGATAGAGAGACAGAGAGTGAGACAGAGATAGAGAGACAGAGAGTGAGACAGACAGATAGAGAGACAGAGAGTGAGACAGAGATAGAGAGACAGATAGAGAGACAGATAGAGAGACAGATAGTGAGACAGAGTGAGACAGACAGAAAGACAGATAGAGAGACAGATAGAGAGACAGAGAGTGAGACAGACAGATAGAGAGACAGAGAGTGAGACAGACATATAGAGAGACAGATAGAGAGACAGAGAAATAGAGAGAGACAGATAGAGAGACAGAGAGTGAGACAGACAGATAGAGAGACAGATAGAGAGACAGAGAAATAGAGAGAGACAGATAGAGAGACAAAGAGTGAGACAGAGAAATAGAGAAAGACAGATAGAGAGACAGACAGATAGAGAGACAGAGAGTGAGACAGACAGATAGAGAGACAGACAGATAGAGAGACAGAGAGTGAGACAGACAGATAGAGAGACAGACAGATAGAGAGACAGAGAGTGAGACAGACAGATAGAGAGACAGATAGAGAGACAGAGAGTGAGACAGACAGATAGAGAGACAGATAGAGAGACAGAGTGTGAGACAGACAGATAGAGAGACAGAGAGTGAGACAGACAGATAGAGAGACAGATAGAGAGACAGAGTGTGAGACAGACAGATAGAGAGACAGAGAGTGAGACAGACAGAGCACCTGTGTAACAAAAGCGATGCTTTTCCTCAAATAATCATTCACACACAATTACACTGAAACACTGAAGAGGTTTCCGTTATTGTCACCAGGCTCTTCTTCCTTTTTCAGCCTCAACACACACACACACACACACACACACACACACACACACACACACACACACACACACACACACACACACACACACACACACACACACGTTGTGAACTAAGTTGCGATGCACCTGCAGCTGCTCATTCACAGCACGAGACGGCCGCTGGAGCGCCGCCAGGCCTCTCCGCTTCCCCCAGCGCAGCGACGCCGTGTATTGATCTGCGCTGCAGTATAATAGGCCATCAGCTTAATTATTAGTGAAGAGAGCACATTGTTTCTCCGACGTTTCTCTTCCTCGTCCAATCTCGCAGAAACTCGATGACTCAGACGCTCCGATCGATTTGCATACCTTCCCAACAACAACATCATCATCAACAAAAACAACGACAACGAGGCTTCCTTGGTGACTTTGAGAGGAAGCTAACACACAAACTCACAGACACTAACCTCATCCAGCACCGTTAGCCAAACTCACAAACTTTCAGCAAAGCTAGCTCAAATTAGCCAGCTAGCTCATTAATGCGATAAACATGTGGTTGTCATGGAAACGTTAAATAGTGACGTGTTTTGATTCTTGTACTTATCGAAACGAGTCAGACAACGAGGCCTAGACGTTCTGAATTTGCAGATTTATGAATATTCACAGATTCTTTCATGTTTTTAGCCGGAATAAATGTGTTGAAACGTAATTAATAAATTTGTCACTGCACATTATTTTAAAATTGATTAAATACAGAAAAAAACAAGATATGATACAACCGAACACTTATTGATCTTAAAATAGTCTCATCCTTTTTTATACAGACATGTAGATATTTTTGTATTTGCGTAATTTTTGTATTTATGTAATTTCTAATTTAACAATTTTTTTCATTCATTCATTCATTCATTCATTCATTCATTCATTCATTCATTCATTCATTTACTACCGCTTACTCAAACTTCTCGGGTCACGGGGAGCCTGTGCCTATCTCAGGCGTCATCGGGCATCGAGGCAGGATACACCCTGGACGGAGTGCCAACCCATCACAGGGCACACACACACTCTCATTCACTCACACACACACACACACACTACGGACAATTTTCCAGAGATGCCAATCAACCTACCATGCATGTCTTTGGACCGGGGGAGGAAACCGGAGTACCCGGAGGAAACCCCCGAGGCACGGGGAGAACATGCAAACTCCACACACACGAGGCGGAGGCGGGAATCGAACCCCCGACCCTGGAGGTGTGAGGCGAACGTGATAACCACTGTCACCGTCGTCCCCCCCCCCCCCCGAATTTTTTTTGTTAATTTTATTTTATCTTGTTTTACTTTTCTTACGGACACAATTACGTATGTGGCAAATAAAATTTGAGGTAGAATTATGATTTTTAGCTGATCAGTAACAATGAGAATCTTCTATCTAAAGCTAGCTTTCACAATGCACCATGTTTACACAGCGCTGCTACGACACTCGATTAAAATCCACCAATAGGCGGGTTAGGGTTAGGGGGTGGATGGGGGGTACAAATACGCTAGTGTCGATGGAGAAACGTAAAGGAAACCTAACGGCAGAAAAAAAATCTCCTCAGTACTTGAAGCTCACGTGTTTAAAGGGTGCGTGTTTACGTGAACGTCGTATGTAACCGTTTTGTTTAATCGCAGGTCTGTCGTTAGCGGATCTTCATTCTGACTTCAGTCTGACATCTGGGAAAATCTCAACACATTTATTTCACATAAGAAGTAGCTAGATGTACGAATATGTACGAATATGTACGAATATGTATGAATATGTATGAATATGTATGAATATGCAAATTCAGAAACGCCCTCATGTCCTCCCGCCATCCCTCACTGTACAGTCTAGCATTAGCTAACTTAGCTCGGCTTTAACTAACTGCTAGTAAAGTGATGTTTCAAAATAAAATTTGACATTTATTTTTATTTAAAAAATTCGTAAAAACTTTTTTAATGTCAAAATTAAAATAAATAAATAAATGTTTTATCTATTTGATAAAACTATCTATAACTCTATCTATAAATGTTTTTTTTTTCTTTTACTCATGTGTCATTTGAACCATTTGAATTCAATCTGAATGACTTTTATCGTCTGAGGAATCATCTTTAGAGAGTTAATTATATATAATATAAATTTTATGAACTGCTTTATTAAAACAAAACAGACAAAACTGACCGAAAAAAAAAAAAACAGGCTGTAAGATCGAAGTCGATACAGAAAATAGGGCATCGGTGAGTAACTGAGTAAAACACTAATGAAGAAGTTTTCAGTATTTATTCGTGGGAAACAGATACGACGGCGATGACTAAAGAGAGAAAAGTCAGAGTGTCCGAGCGAAGCACGGGATTCTCCGCCGAGCCCGGAGCTGCGGTTCGTCCCTCTTTAAGGGCATGAGAAAGTTTTTTTTAGTCATCCATCACGGTTACGGATTCGACTCGGCCGTGGTGTTTTATTTTTTTTTTCCAGGCGTAGGTTGTGGAGGTTAGAGCGGCTGAGTGCACTGAGGTTCTCTCAATGACGGAGCTGTATGAAGTGACTGTACGGCTCTGTCTGAGAACGCAGAGCGCCGCAGCTTCCCAGTGCGAGAGCAGAGCAGCGTTTCAGAGTGGTCAAGCCCTGCACTCTGTGCTCCTCTCAATCGGGCCTCAGACCGGACGGCTCAGGAATGCGTGGGACTGTTTGTGTTGGAATGCCGTGACTGTGGTCTTAACCCATTTCCTCATAACGGGCACAACACTTGACTCATACGCCGAACAGAACAGCACTTCTTCCAGCCGCTGCGTCTCGACCGAACGTATAATTCAAACACATTGTCCTGAACACCTTCAATAAGAAATGGCTTTATCATTTATTATCATATCTCTAATACGCATTTGTTTCTTTAGCAACGGCTCATTCGCTAGCACTCGTACGGTTTAATGTTATGCTAGTGTTCGTTTTTCTGAGCAGTCTTCAGTGTCCAGAAGGACGGAAGGTTTTAAAGTTCTTTGCCATTTTCATCCTCGTTGCTGGAACATTAGTGAGAACAGGAACCAAGATAACATGTCAATATCCTGCGGTACAAAAGTAATAAAACACTTCAAGGAGTGTTGTTTTAGGAAAAGAATCACTAAAATAAACACGACAGACTGAAGCTGAAGCTGTGGAGCTGAAACCCTGACTACCATGGAACTGAATCAGAGATAAAGGCTTTTTTTCCACATTTAAATACCTTTTTAATATTTCTCAATGTTTAAAAATATACATATACAGAAACGATGTATATAGAAGTACATATTCCTTTAAAAAAAAAAACGTTTAACAGTCGTTTAAATAGGAATAAAAAAATACAGCCGTGTAGCTTTCAGAAATGGAAAGAGCTAAATTGAAAGTGTGTATAGAAACTGCGGTGTGTGGAGTGAGTGTAGTGTGTGTAGCGCCTGAACAACAAAAGCGAGCTGATAGTGAGACTATGGGAGGTGACGAGGGTGGCCCCGGGGTCCAAAGCCTCGTCCCTGGGCAAATTTGCAGCGCGGAGAAAGCGACAGCTTTATTCATGTCAGCAAACAGTGCAGCAATCTCCCAGAGAAATGGGCTTTGTGTCTGCGTCGGTCCCAGTAGAGCTCGGCCACACATCTCTCTGACGGAAAAAGGCGAGTGTGTAAAGAGAAAGCACACAGAAGCACAAGCAAGGCCAAATCCTAGCACCTCGTACACCTACCCATCAGCCCCCACGTCCCCTGCCTCCGACGCTGTTTTCTTTGGCTGGACACGAACTCCAACTCCAGCAAAGTGTTGTAAAGACGCTACACCTACAAAAAAAGTATAGACTATACTGTAGGTGCTGGTGCCAGGAAGGTAAAGCCTGTTCTGATGAGGAGGGAGGCGTATCGTACGCCAGGCGAGACCAGACCAGACCAGACCAGACCAGACCAGACCAGACGGCCTGCAGGGATACAAAGAAAGCACTGTTTCTAAACGAAATAAAAAATGTAACTCGAAGCTGAATGAAGCTGACATTGTGCTCAGCATAAACCGTGTACTTCATAAACCGTGTACCTTTTTTTTATTATGCGAGAGAGGGAGAAAAAATATCCGTCTCCTTTGACCCAGAAATGAAGTCTGCGTGGACCATCGGCGAAAAACGAAGCGAGCGAAGTAAATATTTCATGTTCTTTTTTTTACTCCAGGAATTTTTGTCGACGCAGCAACAAAAACGTATTTTCGACCTGCCTCGCGGGAGATCCTTCCTGATTGGCACAAACACTCGTTGTTCTTCATCACAGTCGTCAGAACAAACACGACGGAACTATGGCAACACGTCGCTATGCTGAGACTCTGAGAGTAAACGAGATAGAGTCAACAACTGAAAAGAAGAGTGAAAAAAAAGATCTCGGAGAATGAGAAATACATTATTAACACTTAAGCGGATTTTTCCTGCAGCTCGTAGAACGACGATAATATTAATCAGAGACATGACTTATCTTGAGAAGTGAATATTTCATGGCTAAACTGAATTAAAGGTAACTTTTCTCTACATGCATAGCTGGCTAGTGAGCGCGCCTGGTCAGGTTAGCTTTCAGATCATGGGCGTGTCCTTTTTATAGTCGCGTGCGTCGCGTTAACGGAAAAAAATTAGCTTAATATAGCAAACCTTGATTCAGTACCATGTGGCTTGTGCAGAATCAGGACAAGAAAAACAAGCTGCATATTTGGACATGCTGGATCAAGTGCTATTTTATTGCGTTTTGTCAGAATCACTACTTTAACTAGGACGATTCATACAGTGAGATGATGCCGATGTACTAGACTTACCTGTATGATACACACCATACCAAAAAACTTTTTTTTCAGGTTTAGAAGTGATTGAAGGGATGATTTACACACCTTTACTTTTTCTGGGTTCTATAGAGACCCCTGAAGTTTTGTATTTGACCAATTGAACCTTTTCCCTAAAAAATCTGGTTCTATGTGGAGTTCTTGTGCCCCTTTTCCACCGAGGCAGTTTGAGTGCAGGTTCGGAGCCTAATTTAGAACAAGTTCTTTCTGTTTCGACCGCCAAAGCATCGGCTCTGAACCAGGAAAAGTAGTTCTTAAGTAGCACCAAAACGTTGCTGGTCTAGACTTAAGAACCGCTTGCGTCAGGGGCTGTGGGCGGGGCTGTGGGCGGGACTGTAGGCGGGCGGGGCTACTGTTAGCGCATTTGATAAAGTACCTAAAGTTTACTAATGTTTAATACACTTTTACTTTACCGCGATATGATACATTATCAGCACACATGACAGTAGGTAGCTACATGCTAAGGCTAAATTTTTTTCTGTGTTAATGATAAAATAACTTTATGTACTTTCTCGAATTACAACCTCCGTTTATACAGATTACACGGAGCCGCACGTACACGTTTTATTCGCCGCGTTCGGATGCCGATGTAGGTTCACAAAGCCATGAGCATTAACACAAAACCATGTGTTTGTGTTTGCTGCTGCTGCGCTAACGTCGCTGGGACACGTGACACGTATACAGTGACGTCACACGGCGCTGTGATGCTCTCTAGCCGGTGGAAAGGCAAACCGGTTCTTAGAAGGTTCGCCTGCGGAACCAACTTTGAACCAGCACCAGCACTAGCTCTGAACCAGCCCCCGGTTCTTTCCGGTGGAAAAGGGGTATTGGAGAGAGATGAAGCTTTTCTGTTAAAAGAGTCTCACATTATAACTGAAAGACCGAGTGAGGTGAAATGGGTGCCATTATTTTTGGAGATTTATCTCTGTGTAGAGAACGCCGTGAGATGATTTGAACGACTGATTTCATTCTTTTTTTTTTTAGAAACGGTGAAAGAGTTGATTAAATGTGTGACAAACTGAAGTGATGAAACTCTTCAATAAGAGGAAGGAGTTTCACTGTCAGCAAAGCTACACGCAGTTTACACGCGACACCGTCATTTAACATTTAAACGTCTTAAATGATAAAAGTTGAATAGATTAAAAACTTTTTATCGATAAATGTGGGCGTGGCCCGGCGTGTCAGACGAGAACCCTGTCCAGCTGGAGGACCGAGAATGAGAGAGAAACTGAGAGTGAGAAGGAGCGAGAGACTCATCAGTGGCTTTCAGGCCGAGACGTCTCTCCATTTGTCCTCTTTTGTCCGACTTCTTCAGATCCTCCCTCCACTCGAGGCCTGATGCTGATGCTGCTGATGCTGCTGACGCTGGTGAAGGTGTGCCAAGTGGGTTTCAGCTCAAAATTACAGGCCTCGGTCTGTTTCGCTTGTCAGTGGAGAGAACGTGGGGATTCTTCGTGCCAGGCTCAGAGTGGAAGGGTGTAGAGGGAAACACCCAAAAAAAAAAAATTCACACACACACACACACACATGCACACACACAAACACACACACGCACACACACTTTGTACAGGTTCAGGAAACAAGAAGATTCGACTTTACCTTGTATAGTAACACACACTAGCTTAAGGATCCTGGGCTCTGATTGGTCAGAAAAATCAGAATACTTAATAATTAATCCTCATGAATTCAACGTGGATTTAAGTAACTGTACATGTAACTATACTGTGCAGGTAAAGGTGTATCGTGGCACAGTGAGATATGTTGTTGTACAGAGGAGTTATACGCTCCGATGAACACAGGTAGGAAGGATTTCTTGTGTCGCTCTGTGGAACACTTTGGTTGAATGAATCTGCGTCTGAACGTACACTTGTATCAGATGTTGTCTGAGACGACCGGTAGCTTAGACAACATCCTTCACCACCACAACATCGCCGGTGTTACGGACGAGTTTGTTCGGTCTGTTAGCATCGGCTAGCTTCAGTCCGCTACCTTCAGTCAGCATGCGACTGCAAAAAAGATACCACAGACTTGTAGAACATCTTCAGCACCATCCTGCAGATGTTCAAGGACCTCAACCTCCTCTGGCCCTTCGTGTACACGCCTTCAGAGTTCATAGTCCAGTCCAGTTTATTATTCATGTGAACTCCTAGGTATTTATAATCCTCCACCATGTCCACAGAGACCTCATGGACGGTAACAGGGTCCACAGGTGCCGTAGATCTCCTCAGGTTGATTACCAGTTACTTGGTTTTTATCACCCTGAGCTGTAGAAGGTTCTCCACTCTGGTCCTGTACTCAGTCTCCTCACCACTGCGGATGCAAGCAGGTATAGAATGTGAAGACTGTGTAACTGTATGTTTTCTAACATCTTCAGGACAGAGGAGTTTACATCGAGAGAGAGAGAGAGAGAGAGAGAGAGAGAATAAAGAGAGGATGGTGATGGAGGTGTGTTTATAGCTGCTATAACATAAGTGAGGACAGGAACTCACACGTTTCTTCAACATTAAATGGAACTATAAAAAATTCTGCCGTGACATTCGTCCATTAATAATAACCAATAATGGTGGATGAATTGCTGAGACTATTTTGAACTTTTACAGGATTGTTCTGTCCGAAGAACCTTTAAAGAGTCTAAAGTCTAGAGGACGTGATGGTCCAGCGGTTAAGGGGCTGGGATCTTGATCAGAAGCTCGGGGTTGGAGTCCACAAGCTGCTGAGACATCAACGTTGGGTCCTTGACGCAAGGTCCTTAACCTCACCTGCTCCAGGGGCGCCGTCCCTATGGCTTGACTCTGCGTTCTGACCCCATAACCTGGGATATGCAAAAACCCGGGGCAGTTGTGGCTCAACTGGTTAAGTTGGCTCTGGGTTGTTGATCAGGGTTCAAGGCCCTGCTCAGCCAAGCTGCCACTGCTGGGCCCTTGAGAAAGGCCCTCAACCCTCCCAGCGCTGTATCATAGCTGCCCCTGCACTCTGACCCCAACCTCCTTAGTTGGGGTATGTGAAGAAAAGAATTCCACTGTGCTGTAATGTACATGTGGCGATAATAAAGGCGTCTGGGCTTCTATTCTGTCTGATTTGAGCTGTTCACCAAATGGAGAGCTTTCTCTCGTCTTCTACTCGTTTCACCCGTAACACGTCGTGGAGAAATAAAAACATCTGCTAAATAGATAAGGAAAAAAAACAACATTTGAAATACCTACACAGAGAAGTTACAGCAGCACAGAGAATTGCTAACAGAGCCAAGAAAGATCAGCAAGCTGCAGAAGACCTCAAGACTTCAACCAGAGCCTTGTTTCTTCCTGTTCTTTTTGTGTCCATGTTGATGATTGAGCGTCGTTGTCACGTCTCACTCCACAGTGGTGTTCATATAAAACTCATATGAAAGTGGACATTCAGGACTCAGGTGTTTCTTCACTATTTTTACAATACTAGATGTGATATATTCATAGAAAAGGTCCAGAAAAACAAAAATGGTTCTTTTATTTCCTCTTATTTTTATTATTATATACAGTAGCGAGCTAAAAGCTAACTCATGAGCTTGTTAGGGATTTTTTCCTGCACATTGAGATCTCCATCACTCCACACAGGACATGTTCACGAATCACACACACACGTGTCACACACGTGTCACACTCACGTGTCCATCGGTTTCCTGTATTAACACAATGGAACAAAATTCTTCTCCGTGTACCAGCACGGTTCAACAGCTACGTCGATGTCTTTAACATGCTGTCCTGCAGAGGGCGCTAATAAACAGAACGGATCGTAAATAAAACCCAAACAAGTGTATTTTGAGGGTAAATGAGATTGAAAGATAGATCGAGGTAGATGAGATGTTGCACGAGGAGCTCGACTAGACGCATCCTGTCCGAGCTCCATTATAGAAAACCTATTATCCGTGTTACCTGAGGAACAATTTTGGACTCTTGCAGATCATCATGACAACCATGAAAAACAATCAAATTTCTCTCTCTCTCTCTCTCTCTCTCTCTCTCTCTCTCTCTCTCTCTCTCTCTCTCTCTCTCTCTGTTCTCCCCCTCTGTCCGTCCATTTAATGAACTCTAATGAATCACATGACTTCACTACAGGAAACATGTTGGTCAGCAGTTTTGAGAAGCACTCCTGTTACTTACAGAGCCTGAGAACCGATACAGTCCATAACACTCTGTGTGTGTGTGTGTGTGTGTGTGTGTGTGTGTGTGTGTGTGTGTGTGTGTGTGTGTGTGTGTGTTTGGCCCACTGTAGTTTATAGACGCTGTAAATCATGCGCTCGTAGCCGAGGTCGTGGGCCGATTAGGTTTAGAATCAATTTGTCAGATGAACACGGAACCTTTAAACCGAATGTAAAAGACGAATCCTCAGGTCGCTTCTTCTACCGACGGTGTGTGAAGCTTTACTGTAGGTTTGAAAAAACTCCACAGATCTTCAGAGCGAGCCACAGAATCTCAGCTGGAGTCTAAGAGCTAACCCTTTATATCTGTGTTACCGATGTTCTGTCTGTGAGTCCGATTATATTCAATTTATTTGTGTTGAGCTTTAACAATTCACATCGTCTCAAAGCAGCTTAATTATCTCTAACATTTATCCCCAATGACAAGCCTGAGTTGACGGTGGTGAGGAAAAAACCTCCCCGAGATGATATGAGGAAGAAACCTTGAGAGGAACCAGACTCGGAAGTGAACCTCATCATCATTTAGGTGACACCGAACAGGAAATGATAATGTCAGTGTAAATAATGTCGTTTCTACAATAGTTTATAGTCCAGTGGAATTGTGTGACCAAGAGCTCCTGAGGAACTAACAGGTCAGAGCAAACTCCGAGTTCACCACAGCAATCCCTTTGTGTCACTTTCTGTCCATGCAGATCAACCACAAGACTCCAACCAGGTGTAGGGCATCAGGATCAGTAACAGGATGTCCTGTTAATAACCTTACACTGAATTTTAGTGTTGAAGATCAAATCTGAGCTGCTTTATAGATGAACAAACACTTGGAGCATCTCAGAGAGCAGAAATGGGTTTGGTATCAACATTTACTCTGAGCATACAAACATCTGTGTGGAAGAAAAAAAGAACCGTCTTTGTTTTTCTGGATCTTTTCTGACGACGAAACTCTACAAAATTCTTAAAGTCCCGAGCGTCTACTTTCATATGAGCTTCATATTAACACCGCTGTGGAGCGAGACACGAGGAAGACGTTCATAAACGAGTTAACGGAATCTTCTCAGATTAATCCGGGACACATTGGATTTGTTTTTGAAAGAAGGTGAAGAAAAAAGTTTCGATTTCTTCTTCCTTTCGCTTCTTGTTTCCACGGTTCTAACTTTCTAAAGCGGAGTTTTAATCAGAAACCAACAACATGTAAAGTTTGGATTCTTCCTGCTTTAATAGAACGTATGTTTTTTTTTTTTCTTTAAATGAGTAATTTATGAATAACCTTTACCTTCATTAGGATCTTCTTTTTAATTTTCCGGGGAAACGGAAACGTTTCTAAGAATTTCCGTTTAAAATTTCGTCACTAGGGGAAACTCTTTACACTACGAAGTTCCATGAATACGTGCCTTGAATTCCAAATTAGAGAAAAGCTCCACACAAATAAAACTTTACTTCCTTTATTTATTTATTCCTGTTTACAATCGATTTAAAATAACCGGATGCTGCAAAGTTCTAAACTAACTAACTAACCGACTTCGTCACGAATCAGTCCAGAAGCATGGCTTTCAGTCTTCAGAAGAACTCCGGCTTCCTCGTCCGTCTCGTACACTAGGAGTCGAATAAAATGAATAAAAGAACCGCTCTTCCTCTTTTATTCCCTTTTCCCAAACAAGCTGATCGATACGCTACGTCCTGAGCGCCGATCCCACAAAGGCTGCAATGTATGTAAACTTTTGTTTTACATGAAGTTTCTTTGGAAATCCACTTCAAATAGAAAACACTTCAAACACCGGAGCACCTGCGAGACTTTGATCTGGAGTCGGGAATGCGATGAAGTTACGCTGCATTAAAATTTAAAAAAACAAAAAAAAAGACAAGAGAACTAGAAACCTTAAAAAAAAAGAAAAAAAAAAAGAGGCAGAACTCCTACAGAAGTCAGGATGAACCTCATTAAAGCACAATGTGTCTTTAGAAGTCAAACAATCGATCGTGAGGCGAGGCGAGGCGAGACGAGACGAGGCGGAAAAACCGCACAGGCCGCGAACCCATGAAGGGACCTCGGGAAGGTTCAAAGAAAGAAAAACAAATCTAATAAATCACCAAAAAATAATATTTATTTATTTCTCTTTACAGAGGCCCAGCTGTGGGAAAGGTAGAGCTGGATAAAATGATGACTTGCAGGCCAGAAGTTTGAACTTTATGACAAACTGGTGGTGACACGGTGAACCCGTGTTCATGGATCAGGAAATAAACGACCCCACTGGGGCTTTTTAACCAACTTGGCTTTATTGATCCAGTCTGTTTGAGCCTCTGAGCTGGTGTGTGTATGATGGAGTCTTCAGGACAGTCCAGGACGACTCTCATTGTTTTAATCCTGGATTGTAACGGAAAAAAAAATGCCTGTTTTTAAAATGAGTTTTCATCCCAATTAAGAACCATAAACATGAAAAATGAAGATATAATAAAGATCTACACTTCAGTTTCAGTTCCATCGTGATTTAAAGAAGGCGGAGCGAACAAACATCGATCTTTTTCATTACTTTGCGACAAAAAAACAAACAAACAAAGAAAAAATGAACCATTTACTATTTTTTATTTGTTATAAATGAATTTTCCTGAACGCTTCTGCTCTTGTGTGGAGTGGCATCATTGCTGCTGAGGATGGAACGCATGGATCCCGGAGATAAATGAAGTCACTGTAGATGGATCCAATGAAGACCTTGGAGCCATTTGGATTTTGGACTGCAGTTGAAACGATCAAGTCTATTGATCGTCTCGATCGTCTCTTGATCGTCTCTTGAATCTGAGAACTGAATCTTCCAGTGATTCAGTTCTTCAGAACTTCTACAGGACTGAATGAGTTTCACAACGCGAAACATATTAACATCAAATTAACAAGCTGAGCAAAAAAAATAAAAAATCACATGACAACAAATTCAGAAATGTGACATTTCCAGAGTTTGAAAACATGACAATAAAAGCAGAAACACAACGAGAAATTGATTCAGAAACAAGACGGCCAAACGGGAAACACCACAGAAAAGGAACAAAAACACAAAAACATCTTGAAACACAACAAATTTAAAAATATGACTAAATTTGGAAAGATCGAAATTTGCAAATATGACATTTGAAACAAATTCTGAAACACAACATTTGACAAATCTCTAAAAGTGAACACAACAAATGTGGAAACAGGGCAACAAACAAACAAACAAACAAAAAACAAACAAACAAACAAACAAACAAAAAATGACTGCAAATTAAAAAAGAACAGAAAATTCTGAAACACTGAATTCTGAAATTCTGAAGCAGCAAGAAAAAAAAAGACAGATTAAAAACAACAACAGCAAAAACGGAACAATGAAAGCAAAAAACAAACAAACAAACAAACAAAAAAACAAGGACAACAAATTAAGAAACACAACCAAAAATTCTGAAACCCTGAAGCAAAAATGAAGAACAACAAAATCTGTAACATGACAGAAAATGTGTTAATGCCACAGCAAATATGGAAAGGGCAAAACTAACAAACAAAACAAACGGATAAACAAACAAAAAAAAACACCATTTGTGAACACGACACTGAATACAGAAACAAAACATAACAGCAGATTTGAAAATCGCACAGATTTGGAAACATGGCCGAAAATGATTTAGAAAACGCCACAACGGCCATAAAAAAGAGCAAAAACAAAGCAAATAAATAAACAAACAAACAAACAAACAAATAAATAAATAAACAAACAGTAACGGCGACCTTTCATGACTACATATCGGTAAATATCACAATAAACAAACAAACAAATAAATCAACAAAAAAACAGGACGGAACATACGGACAAATTGTCGTCATGTTTGTGGATGTGTATCGGGTTTGTTTTGTATTTCTGCTTCACTTTCGATTACAGGATCAAACTGACCTATTAGACGTTTCTAATCTTTACTAATTCTAATCGGAGAACGCGCTCGTGCGCGGCCGAGAAGGAATTAAGAAATAATTCGTTCTGAAGCCGAGTCTACTCTGGAGATGGAGGTTTTTTCCATTAGCGTGTGATTAATTAATGACAAGCTGCTGAATTTTTACTGTAGCATTACAGCAGTGACCCACTTTACATCTTCACACCTGATACACATTCATCCTTTAATAGATCGGCGTCTTGTCCGACGTTCGCCGTCGAGCCATTTAAACACGCTTCACCATCACTTTTACTCTGTAGCGTTTGCACTTTCAGACGGAGCGAATGCAGATGTGCGAAAGGTGAAAGTGACTGAGTGACGTCTCCTGTAATCTGCCGGACGTGTTATTCTGCACGGAGATATTGAAGCTGCCTTTATGAAACATTTATCTGAGAAGAGTGGCTGAGAGAGAGAGAGAGAGAGAGAGAGAGAGAGAGAGAGAGAGAGAGAGAGAGAGAGAGAGATGAACATCACAATTCACAATTCATAAGAGAGACCCTGTCAAATGTCTGTCAGTCACACTCCTGTGTGTTAGAGTTCAATTGCTGGAGTCTGCGTGTGCGTGTGTGTGTGTGTGTGTGTGTGTGTGTGTGTGTGTGTGTGTGTATGTGTGTGTGATCTCAGAGAAACAGATTGAAAAATATACAGCAGATGAAAAGTCCAACTGCCATAATGGAGCCATCATTGATATTCAACAAAACAAGGACATGGAAATCAACACTTTATACAACACACACCCACCCACCCACACACACACACACACACACACACACAAAACAAAACAAAACACACACAATTTAAACATGCTCAGAAAGCTCTCTCACTCTCATTCATTTTCTACCGCTTATCCGAACTACTCGGGTCACGGGGAGCCTGTGCCTATCTCAGACGTCATCGGGCATCGTGGCAGGATACACCCTGGACGGAGTGCCAACCCATCACAGGGCACACACACACTCTCATTCACTCACACACTCACACACTCACACACTCACACACACACACACACACACACTACGGACAATTTTCCAGAGATGCCAATCAACCTACCATGCATGTCTTTGGACCGGAGGAGGAAACCGGAGTACCCGGAGGAAACCCCCGAGGCACGGGGAGAACATGCAAACTCCACACACACAAGGCGGAGGTGGGAATCGAACCCCCGACCCTGGAGGTGTGAGGTGAACGTGATAACCACTAAGCCACCGTGCCCCCCTCAGAAAGCTTAATCATGCAAATAATTTGATATACAACATATTCACTTTTTTCTTTTTAACATTAAAATAAAAGACACATCTGACGAACATACGAGTGCGAATGTCAGGGGTGCAGATACTTTTGGGCAAAACGTTTCATCAGAGTTAACTGTGTGATCACTAACAAAACACATGACACTGAGGGAAGTTCGTGCATAAATATTCTTGACATGATGTCAGACGCTCACAAAGTGTTAGAAACTTCTTTTTAACACAAACCCTTACAGAAACGTCACAAGTATTAATATTTATTTATTTATTTATTTATTTATTTATTTATTTATTTATTTATTATGTTTATTACATGTGATTCATTCATCCATCAGGATAAACCTTCAACTTGACTCGAGTGATTCATTTCCTTATACATTCCTTTTGCACACGATTCCTTTTCTGACATTTGATTCTTTCATATGAGTCACACGAGTCGGACAGATTCACGTGGGATTTAAAAGAAAATGACATACATTCATATGAACCGTGGTGTTTGTCTTTTACATGATCTATTTAGTGTTAGTGTATTTAATGTTTTTTACGTGACTCCTTTAAACACGATTCCTTCATCTACATTTTTAAATATACGATTCATTTAAAAATACGATTCATTTAAAAATTCGATTCATCACATGATTCCTCATATACTTTTTTTAAAAATCTTCAGAAGTACTGATGCACTTTCTTATGTGATCCTGTAGTACTCAGTCCCTCACTCATTCACTCACTGACTCCCTCACTCACTGACTCACTCACCGTATCACTCACTCACTCACTCACTCACTCACTCACTCACTCACTCACTCACTCACCAGCTCACTCACTCACTCACTCACTCACTCACCGGCTCACTCACTCACTCACTCACTCACTCACCGGCTCACTCACTCACTCACCAGCTCACTCACCGGCTCACTCACTCACTCACTCACTCACTCACTCACTCACTCACTCACTCACTCACTCACCGGCTCACTCACTCACTCACTCACCGGCTCACTCACTCACTCAACGGCTCACTCACTCACTCACTCACCGGCTCACTCACTCACTCACTCACTCACTCACTCACTCACTCACTCACTCACTCACCGGCTCACTCACTCACTCACTCACTCACTCACTCACTCACTCACTCACCAGCTCACTCACCAGCTCACTCACCAGCTCACTCACTCACTCACTCACCGGCTCACTCACTCTCACTCACTCACTCACCGGCTCACTCACTCACTCACTCACTCACTCACTCACCGGCTCACTCACTCACTCACTCACTCACTCACTCACTCACTCACCAGCTCACTCACCAGCTCACTCACTCACTCACTCACTCACTCACTCACTCACCGGCTCACTCACCGGCTCACTCACCAGCTCACTCACTCACTCACTCACTCACTCACTCACCGGCTCACTCACTCACTCACTCACCGGCTCGCTCACTCACTCACTCACTCACTCACTCACTCACCGGCTCACTAACTCACTCACTCACTCACTCACTCACCAGCTCACTCACTCACTCACTCACTCACCGACTCACTCACTCACTGACTCACTTACTCACTCACTCACTCACTCACTCACTCACTCACTCACCGGCTCACTCACTCACTCACTCACTCACTCACTCACCGGCTCACTCACTCACTCACTCACTCACTCACTCACTCACCGGCTCACTAACTCACTCACTCACTCACTCACTCACTCACTCACTCACCAGCTCACTCACTCACTCACTCACTCACTCACTCACTCACTCACTCACTCACCAGCTCACTCACTCACTCACTCACTCACTCACTCACTCACCGACTCACTCACTCACTGACTCACTTACTCACTCACTCACTCACTGACTCACTCACTCACTGACTCACTTACTCACTCACTCACTCACTGACTCACTCACTCACTCACTCACTCACTCACTCACCCACTCACTCACTCACCCACTCACTCGCTCACTCGCTCACCGACTCACTCACTCACAATCACGCGTGTAAAACCTACGTGGATCGTGACGCTCTCTCCGAGCGACTAATCCCCATTCCGACTCTTTCTGTACGAATTCCAGAGTGCATTTCTCTCTTCCTCTCCTCTTCTGCAGCCTCTCTGTCATTCTTCACCCACACAGGGGAGATCAGCTGCAGGAAATCATGCCCCACTCCCCACTTCCTCTCAACTGATTAAGATAAACTGCTTTTCAGTCATGGTTACCCCCGACCAATCAATTAAAGCAATCAATTAAAGGCCTGCCGGCTCTGGCTTTCTGTAATTGAGGGTTGAATAAACACAGGCCTCCGATTGAGAACGAGAAAATCACGGTAATGAAAGGAGTCTGAAAATCCTGGGATACGTTCACGTCACGTCACGTCACGTCACGTCACGTTATACACCACCTAAACAACAGGACGATCGATTTAATATAGAAATACAATACACGTCCTGTTCACTAGGTATCGTGTCTTACTCCTGATGCTCCAGGTTGTTAATATTCAACATATTTTTAAAAGCTTTTCTGGCTCTTCAGCACAATAATAATAATAATAATAATAATAATAATAATAATAATAATAATAATAATAATAATAAGTTATTTATTCAACTACATGTAAAGAGCCAGAACACTTTCCAACAGAAATGGAGTTCCAGGGTCAAAATAAAGACATTTCTTTCCCGAGGTTAAGCCGTGTGCTCCAGGCCTGCTTCAGGCCTCCCGCCGCCTGCTTCACTAATTTAATCATGACGTTTAGGACGTTTGGATGATTTCCATCTCAGCAGGCCAAGTCCCGGAGTGAAAAAAGGGCCCTTTGTTTTGTTTTAAGTAAAATATTTCTCTTTTAACTGTACAGACAGGTAAAGTTTCTACGTCTGAGGTTTGGAGATCCCTGAGGTTTTGCTTAAACTTCCAACCTTTAAGTTATTCCTCCATTTGTTACTTTGTCTTCATCTTTCTTAATGAGATTTCTAACAGGGTTTCTACTTTTTTTTTGCAAACAAATATAAACAAACCTTAACTAGTCTGAGGTTCTAGCATGTCCACAAGATTGCGTTTTTGTTTGAAATCACAATCTTTTCTCTTCATTTTGGAGACGCTGTTTTTGTCAACAAAACCAGAGATTTTTGAAAACGCTCTACAAAGTGGATAAAACGGAGGCATGAGTGCGACAGTCATGTGACCGTCATGCGACCGTCATGCGACCGTCATGCGAGCGACCGTCATGCGACCGTCATGCGACCGTCATGCGAGCGACCGTCATGCGACCGTCCGTCATGCGACCGTCATGTGACCGCCATGATACCGTCATGAAACAGTCATGAGAAAGTCATGCGACAGTCATGAGACAGTCATGAGAAAGTCATGCGACAGTCATGCGACAGTCATGAGAAAGTCATGCGACAGTCATGTGTCCGCCATGCGACATTCATGCGACAGTCATGCGACCGTCATGTGACAGCAATGCGACCGTCATGCGACCGTCATGAGAAAGTCATGCGACCGTCATGCGACCGTCATGCGACCGTCATGCGACCGTCATGCGACCGTCATGCGACCGTCATGGGACCATTAACATTTCTGAGCCTGGCTCCTCAAGTGTTCTTTGGATGTTTAAAGATTCTTAAACTGTTTCCTACGTGGAACCTTCTGTTTCTATAAAGCTTCCTATGGACACCGAGTTCTAAACACTTTCAAAGAACCTTTAGTTTAGTTGACGGAACCTTTTTATAAAGTTCCACTGATGCAAACATTCAAAATGGAAACAGTTTCCAGACTCCTGGACGTCTAGAATCCCGTAAAAAAGGTGTACGTTTTTAAGGTTTGGTCTAAAACTCTGAAGAACTTTCAGCCTGTATTTTCTGGTGAAACCCAACATAGAACCCTGAATCTGAGGCATTTGTCTGTTTCTTCTAAGACTGCAGCCATGAAGGTGGAAGCTAAAAAAAACCCAATCCAGACGTGTGGAGATTCTACCGAGGTCCGGGAT
This sequence comes from Tachysurus fulvidraco, assembly GCF_022655615.1. NCBI lineage: Eukaryota > Metazoa > Chordata > Actinopteri > Siluriformes > Bagridae > Tachysurus > Tachysurus fulvidraco. The sequence goes on from NC_062519.1 coordinate 40,800,321, forward strand.
CCTAGACGTCCAGGAGTCTGGAAACTTTTTCCATTTTTAATTTTTGCATCAGTGAAAATTTCAGGAATTTCAAAGTAGGTGGAAATAAATGCAGGTAAATTCTTTATATACAGATAAAGTCTAAAGCATCAGACAAACTCTGAGGTGAAGTGGAGAAAAAAAATCCAAAGTTATGTGACAGCAAATTCAAGAAGTGGAACCGAAAACCGAGGAAATAAATAACGCTCGGACTGAAACACAGCTCCCTAAATACTCTGAGATTAGACGAGGAGATTAGATGGAGGATAAACAGGGAACAGGTGTGTTGGAGTTCAGGTGATTGGGAAAGCTGGAAATTCCCAACTGGATCTGGATCACGGAGCACCGCAGAGGTGGTGTGTGTATATATATATGTGTGTATATAAACTAATCCGACATCATGTCAATTAAATAAAAATATAAAAATATTATCTCTAAAAGGACAGTTCAGGAGTCAGAAATTCAGAAATCATAGTCAGAAATCTATGATAAAAAAGTAAACATTCATTCATTCATTCCTGTTCTACCGCTTACTCGAACTTCTCGGGTCACGGGGAGCCTGTGCCTCAGGCGTCATCGGGCATCGAGGCAGGATACACCCTGGACGGAGTGCCAACCCATCACAGGGCACACACACACTCTCATTCACACACACACACACACACTACGGACAATTTTCCAGAGATGCCAATCAACCTACCATGCATGTCTTTGGACCGGGGGAGGAAACCGGAGTACCCGGAGGAAACCCCCGAGGCACGGGGAGAACATGCAAACTCCACACACACAAGGCGGAGGCGGGAATTGAACCCCCAACCTTGGAGGTGTGAGGCGAACGTGCTAACCACTAAGACACCGTGCTAAAAAAAACATTTACTAAATTATTAGATTATTTTTTAGAAAACCTGTTTAAATGGTATTTATTTATTTATTTATTTATTTATTTATTTATTTATTTATTTATTTATTTATGTTTATTCACGTTTATTCAAGTATCTATCTATCTATCTATCTATCTATCTATCTATCTATCTATCTATCTATCTATCTATCTATCTATCTATCTGTTTATTTATTTATTTATGTATTTATTTATTTATTGTTTTTTTTAATTGTTTGTTTGTTTCTTTGCTTGTTAAAGTGATCTCTTGCAGCAGACCAACTG
>NC_062519.1:40806503-40861503 GCF_022655615.1 Tachysurus fulvidraco
CTGACTACTGCCTACTGCCTACTGACTACTGCCTACTGACTACTGCTTACTGCCTACTGACTACTGCCTACTGCCTACTGACTACTGCCTACTGCCTACTGCCTACTGACTACTGCTTACTGCCTACTGACTACTGCCTACTGACTACTGCCTACTGCTTACTGACTACTGACTACTGCCTACTGCCTACTGACTACTGACTACTGCCTACTGACTACTGCCTACTGACTACTGCCTACTTACTACTGCCTACTGACTACTGCCTACTGACTACTGCCTACTGCCTACTGAATACTGCTTACTGCCTACTGCCTACTGACTACTGCCTACTGCCTACTGACTACTGCCTACTGCCTACTGACTACTGCCTACTTACTACTGCCTACTGACTACTGCCTACTGACTACTGCTTACTGCCTACTGACTACTGCCTACTGCCTACTGACTACTGCCTACTGCCTACTGACTACTGACTACTGCTTACTGCCTACTGCCTACTGACTACTGACTACTGACTACTGCCTACTGACTACTGATTACTGCCTACTGCCTACTGCCTACTGACTACTGACAACTGCCTACTGCCTACTGACTACTGACTACTGCCTACTTACTACTGCCTACTGACTACTGACTACTGACTACTGCCTACTGACTACTGCCTACTGACTACTGCTTACAGCCTAGTGACTACTGACTACTGCCTACTTACTACTGCCTACTGACTACTGACTACTGACTACTGCCTACTGACTACTGCCTACTGACTACTGCTTACAGCCTAGTGACTACTGACTACTGCCTACTTACTACTGCCTACTGACTACTGCCTACTGCCTACTGACTACTGACTACTGACATGAAATACTACATACTAGATCATTTCTCTTTAATGATTCTTTGTACAGCCCAAAAACAAACAGATTATTTTTCTATCATGAATAATTTTTAATTTAGTTTTGTTGTACAGAACCATTAATGAACCTTAGTACTGAGTGCTGAATGTTCTTAGGTGTTAAGAAGAAAATATCGAGCAGTAATTTGGAGTTTGGTTGATTTACAAATGAAGGGTTTTTAAAAATGGCAATAACTGACACCCATTTTGATGCCAGGTCCTGACAGGTTCTGTGTAGAACTTAACAAGAAAGTTCTTAACAAGAAGAGTGTGTGTGTGTTTATGTGTGTGTGATGTGTGTATGTGTGTACATGTGTGTATGTGTGTGTGATGTGTGTATATGCGTGTACATGTGTGTATGTGTGTGATGTGTGTATGTGTGTATATGTGTGTACATGTGTGTATGTGTGTGTGATGTGTGTATGTGTGTGATGTGTGTATGTGTGTATATGTGTGTATGTGTGTGTGATGTGTGTATGTGTGTACATGTGTGTACATGTGTGTATGTGTGTGTGATGTGTGTATGTGTGTACATGTGTGTATGTGTGTGTGATGTGTGTATGTGTGTATATGTCTGTCTATGTGTGTGTACATGTGTTTATGTGTGTATATGTGTGTACATGTGCGTACATGTGTGTATGTGTTTGTGATGTGTGTATGTGTTTGTGATGTGTGTATGTGTGTACATGTGTGTATGTGTGTGTGATGTGTGTATGTGTGTGTACATGTGTTTATGTGTGTATGTGTGTATATCTGTGTACATGTGTGTATGTGTGTGTACATGTGTTTATGTGTGTGTGATGTGTGTATGTGTGTATATGTGTGTACATGTGTGTGTGTGTGTGATGTGTGTATGTGTGTATATGTGTCTATGTGTGTACATGTGTGTATGTGTGTGTGATGTGTGTATGTGTGTACATGTGTGTATGTGTGTATGTGTGTACATGTGTGTATGTGTGTGTGATGTGTGTGGTGTGTACTATATGTGTGTACACATGTTCATGTGTGTGATGTGTGTCTGTATGTATATGTCTGTGTATGTGTGTGTGATGTGTGTATGTGTGTGATTTGTGTGTGTGTATATGTGTGTACATGTGTGTATGTGTGTGTGATGTGTGTATGTGTGTATATGTGTGTACAAAATGTTCATGTGTGTGATGTGAATCTGTATGTATATGTGTGTATACAGTATGTGTGTACATGTGTGTATGTGTGTGATGTGTGTGATGTGTGTATGTGTGTATACAGTATGTGTGTACATGTGTGTATGTGTGTGATGTGTGTATATGTGTATACAGTATGTGTGTACATGTGTATATGTGTGTGATGTGTGTGATGTGTGTATGTGTGTATGTGTTTGATGTGTGTATGTGTGTATACAGTATGTGTGTACATGTGTGATGTGTGTGATGTGTGTATGTGTCTATACAGTATGTGTGTACATGTGTGTATGTGTGTGATGTGTGTATGTGTGTATACAGTATGTGTGTACATGTGTGTATGTGTGTGATGTGTGTGATGTGTGTATGTGTGTATACAGTATGTGTGTACATGTGTGTATGTGTGTGATGTGTGTGATGTGTGTATGTGTGTATACAGTATGTGTGTACATGTATGTGTGTGATGTGTGTATGTGTGTATACAGTATGTGTGTACATGTGTGTATGTGTGTGATGTGTATATGTGTGTATACAGTATGTGTGTACATGTGTGTATGTGTGTGATGTGTATATGTGTGTATACAGTATGTGTGTACATGTGTGTATGTGTGTGATGTGTGTATGTGTGTATACAGTATGTGTGTACATGTGTGTATGTGTGTGATGTGTATATGTGTGTATACAGTATGTGTGTACATGTGTGTATGTGTGTGATGTGTATATGTGTGTATACAGTATGTGTGTACATGTGTGTATGTGTGTGATGTGTATATGTGTGTATATGAGAAACTCATGGTATCTTAAGTACGTAACCTAGTGAACCAGCATTAATGTATTCAGTGTTAGAGATTTAAGCACTTATGTACGTCGCTCTGGATAAGGGCATCTGCCAAATGCTGTAAATGTAAATGTGTGTGATGTGTCCATGTGTGTATGTGTGTAATGTGTGTCTGTGTGTATGTGTGTATTTGCGTGTGATGTGTGTACATGTGTGTATGTGTGTACATGTATGTGATGTGTGTACATGTGTGTAGGTGTGTGATGTGTGTACATGTGTGTACATGTGTGTGATGTGTGTGTATACGTATATACGTGTGTACATGTGTGTATACGTGTGTATTTGCGTGTATCTTTGTGTGTATGTGTGTGATGTGTGTACATGTGTGTATGTGTGTGTGTGTATATGTGTGTATGTGTGTATATGTGTGTACATGTGTGTGATGTGTGTGTACACATGTTTGTGTGTGATATGTGTGTGTGTATACGTGTGTACGTGTGTGTATACCGTATGTGTGTATTTGCGTGTATCTTTATGTGTACATGTGTGTAATGTGTATGTGTGTGTTGTGTGTACGTGTGTGTGCATATGTGTTTACATGTGTGTGATGTGTAAATGTGTACGTGTGTGATGTGTGTGTGTGATGTGTGTACACGTGTGTACGTGTGTGTGCATATGTGTGTATGTGGCTACTAGTTTTTTACTTTTAGTCGTAATAATCAGCCGGTGACGGTGACATCACGTATCAGATGTAAGTTACAGAGCTGTCCGATTATGACAAACATTTCACCACGATGTAACCATGACGACAGAGCAGATCCTACAGGATGGGGTGCTACTGGGTCAAAGGTCAGCCCTTTATGACGACCGCAACTCTCCACAAACAGGTGTGTGTACAGGAGCTCTGTCACCTGGGAGGGTAACTCACCTTAACACACCTGAACACATTATAACAGTAAAGTTATGTTGTGTTGACTCACCTACACATGAATTCATTCATTTCAGGTAATTAATAAGTATTAAATTAGCTAGAAAAAAAATACAAAATGATTTTTAAAAAAATGAATGTTACTTAATAAAATATATTTAATTTCCCAAGGATGAAGATTAACAAGATTAACCTTTGAACAGGACACTCTCTCTCTGAGTGTGTGTGTGTGTGTGTGTGTGTGTGTGTGTGTGTGTGTGTGTGTGTGTGATGCAGGACACTTGCATTCCAGTAGATGGCATTATACAATGCCTTTAACTGGACTATGCACGCCCGCGCGCGCGCGCGCGCGCGTGTGTGTGTGTGTGTGTGTGTGTGTGTGTGTGTGTGTGTGTGTGTGTGTGTGTGTGTTTACTCTCTCTTGACTACTCAACCAGCCCAAACTCAAGCCTATTGATTTCTACTTGTTTTTTTTTTACTTCATTTGTCCTGTTTGTCTATTGATTCTCTTTTTATTTTTATTTGAACCGGAAGTTTCTTTTTTATTTCATTTTTAAAGTTACATTTTTTTTGCTTTAAGAATAAACTGCAGACAAATCAATGATTTCAGAGCAACAATGTCTTCAATTGAGAATATGTTTAAATCTATTACAGCACAAAGCAGAACGGTTCAGTTTGGGGTTTATTCTGTGTTTAAATAATTGTGATGAAGGATCATAATTTATTATAGAATAAAAATGTAATGGAGTGAATGAATTAGCAGGAAATGGAAATAATTTATCTAAGGGAGAGAACGAGAGAGAGAGAGACAGAGAGAGAGAGAGAGGTAGAGATAGAGGGAGATTAAGAGAGAGATAGAGATAGAGACTAAGAGAGAGAGAGAGAAAGAGAGAGAGACTAAGAGAGAGAAAGAGAGAGAAGGAGAAAAGAAAGAAAGAGAGATAGAGGGAGAAAGAGAGAGAGAGAGAGAGAGAGAAAGAAGGGGGAAGGAGAAAAGAATGAGAGAGAGAGAGAGAGAGAGAGAGAGAGGACAAAAAAACAAATAGAGAAAGAAAACCGAGGACATGAAAAAAGTGACACATTCTCTCTATGTCCACAAGACCAAAAATGAAATAAAAAAATTAATAAAATAAATAAAAGCTTCTGGATCTCATCTGTCAACCTTTTGTGAAAGAGAATAAATAAATAAAAAAATCCGTCCAAAGAAAAGTGAGCGGTGACAATGCGGCCCGACCCTTTGTTTTCGTCCTCCTCAAAGCCGCTTGTTCCTCGATAAGGCCCAGAAGTGAACTCGTGACCCGTCAGAGGGAACCGGTGGGAAAAAGAATCCAGTCTCCATCGCTGGCGTTGTTCCTCTCCCTCAGAACGCGAGGCTCCGTGTGGGAATACTGGGAGCATTCAGTGTGCTGCTGCCGAGCGATAGCATTCACAACACCACGGCCCGAGAACACTGTGTATTCAGCCCCCAGGCTCTAGCACCGGGGCATTGTACACACACACACACACACATGCACACACACATATGGACAATACACACATGCGTGGACAATACACATACACAAGATTCAGTCTGGACACAAAACCCAGGGAGAGGCTTGATAGAAAGAGGTCTGGCAGCCAGGAGGTGAATGTGTGTCTATGTGTGTGTGTGTGTGTGTGTGTGTGTGTGTGTGTGTGTGTGTGTGTGTGTGTGTGTGTTTGTGTGTGTGTGGGTCTGAGGGAAGACTAAATGAATACGTGTGTGTATATGTGAGTGTGTGTAAAAGTGTCTATGATAGACAGATTCATTCATGCAGACTATCCTTTGTTTGATTTCTGGATTTCTGGGGTGTGCAAATTTTTGCACATCACAATGACTATATTTATTTTAAAAAAAGTTGTACAAAGTTCATCGGTTTTTAAGTAACTGCTGAAATGTTGTCAGAAAGGGGAAAAAGCAAGGTAGCGTCTACTTCAAAAAGCAATAAAACGCTTTAGCTTTTTGCACTAGGGGCACAAACTTTTGCAATAAGTAGTATACATGAAAATCGGAGGTAAAAGGCAAAACGAAAAATTCTGATTATTAAAATAGACTTTCGATCTTTCACCGTTTTTTAAAAATGTACATGCTACACTTTGGTTTAATACGTTACACATTTTATGTTCGTAACAAGTCGCTTGTGACGATTTATTCTGTTTTTTACTGCTACTGTTTGCGTTTGTGGGCGTGGCCTGTTCAGTGTTTAAAACTCTACCAAATTAAAAGTAAACAAAAGGCTCTCAAATCAGCCTTATAAAACCATCACGCTTTGAAACGTACGCTCTCGGCTTTGTTCTCAGTTTATCTCAGGGAAGCGAGCTTACTGCACTAGCTACGAGAATGAAAAACCGCCTGTGACTTCGTTACAAACTTTAATATTCATTGGAACGTATTTGTACACATGATAACGGAAACAAAAGCTTGTATAATTTTCTGCAGCTAGGTTATAAAGCGGTGAGCGGTCTGAAAATCAGTCGAGACCATCGTTTGGGTATGTCGCTTCATTAAAGCCTCATTTGCATATGTGGCACTAATTTACATATAACCGAAAAAAATCTCACAGGAATCGTGGATAAAGTGTGAAAGAGCGACCAAGTGAAGAAATTCCACAAGAAATCCCACAATGCACTGCATCGTGTTAGAGTACCAGCCCTCCGAGACATAAAATTCGTGACGCGATCCGGAATATCATACGTCTACGTTTTCCGTCCAATCAGAACGCACGCTACATTGTTTATAATATTTCTAATCTAACTAAAAACAGGGTCTTTAATTAAAAACATTGTATCTCACAGTTAATCGTTTGTAGGTGTTTGGTGAAATTCTTCCATTAAAAAAAAACGCTTACTCTAATTAAATATTCATGAATACATTTGCATACTTAGCATGAACAAACAAATAAACAGGAAGATTTTGGATGACGTCAATCATTAGTAAGAAAGAATTGTTCATTCTGTTGTGAAGACTTTTACAGAAAATGTGAATCAATTTTTTAATTTTTTATAATAAAACAGCAGGTACTGTTTAAAAAAATGTTCTGTTTTATTTTAAAATGTAATAAAATCAAATTTCCTCCATTATTTTCTTAAAGATCCTTCTCAGTAGGGATGGAGTAAAACTTAAAAAAAAAGCTTTAAAAAAGAGAAATAATAATAATAATAATAATAATAATAATAATAATAATAGTAAAAAAACGTTTTTCACCGCAACAACTGTAATTTTTAAAATTTAGAAAATTAAGGAAGTTGATGACCCGAGTGGGCGGAGCTTAATGCCTTGCTCAGAAATGATTATTGAAAGAAAACAATGAATGAAACGCATCTCTTCAGATTTTTGACTTTTGACTGAGGTTTCTATTTCACACACTTCTTCATCACACATGAGAATGACAGGAAGCCGAGACGCTCAAATCAAATGCTCAAATGCTCTTTTTTTTTCCTTTGGCTCACGTCGTATCAGAAGTCAGAGTAAGCGATTTTCATCTAAATGTTTTGTTGTATATGGAAATAAATAAAGTGAAATAAAACTCAGAAGCACGGCGGCCACCCGCAGAGGTGCCGCAGAGCTCTGGGTAAATTAGTATTATGATTTTAACGGATAAATCGCCGTCACATCTAATTAATCCGCACATCACAGGGGGATCCGACGCCACGGGCCGAAGAGATCACGCAGAGCACATCAAAGCCACCTCCATCGCCAGGATTCTACACAGGCCACGAAAAATCACTTTCTTCTTTATTTATGTGTCAGAACGCTCAATGAAGCCAGCGAGGAGGAAAGAAGGCACCGAGGAGGAAGGAGGAAGAATTTCACCAAATTAATTATCATACACTGATGAGCGGCAAAAATGATACAAATAAAATGAGAAATAAATAATAAAATGTAAAAAAAAAAAGAAAAAAGGGAAGAATAAAAATTTTGAATGTAGAAAATATAGTAAAATGTAGAAAAAATTCAAACAAAGAATTTGATGGAAAGCAAAAAGATTCTATACACCGTGAGCTCGGAAAAAGAAAAAGCTAAAAAAAAAAAAAATTAACATCATTCCATGGGAGAAAATAAATACACTAAAAATATTTTTAAAAATCTATAAAATTTAACGAAAGATGTATGAAATTTTTTACACCTTAAAGGCAAGGTGGGATCGTTTTTTTTGTGTGTACATTTTGACTTTGTGTCTCATTATTTCAAGAAAAACATAAAACAGAAGGTCAGAATGATTTACCGACTATTTCTTTAGTTATTTTATTTTGACTCACTTTCCCGTGTTTCAAAATATCAGCTCGTTATTTTGAGCCGAAAATCGACTGTATACACACGTGAACAGGCTAAAAACAGGAAAAACAAATTAAAATAAAAAAATAATGATGTTATTTTATATACAGTACGTGGGGGAAAACGGTGACTTCTGTGAATCGATGAACAGAACTCAAATAAAATAAATAAGGGGAGAAGGGAAAAAAATATGATGGTAAATAAATAAAAATCATATAAAAGAAAAAAAATCTAAATCTAAAGGAACCCCCCCTTCTAAAAAAAAAAGAAAAAAAAAAAAAAGAAAATGACCAATAATTAACACAGTATATAAAAATACTGTGTGTGAAAGCTGATGGTTTAAAGTTTGGGCTCCAAAAAAAAAACATTTACTAAATTCTTAAAAATAATCTCCTAATGAGCGAGTGAGAGAAAGAGAGAGAGAGAGAGAGAGAGAGAGAGAGAGAGAGAGAGAGAGAGATGTACACTATAGCCTGCATATTTATCCTGTCAATCATCTCTGGAAAGTTGGAAATAATATTCTCATATTTGTCCAAATAAATCATTTCAGCATGCCATTTACCTTTTTCATTATGAGGCGTAATCTGCCCCGGGCTTTTGCCGAGGCCCTGCACAGTGGGGTGGAAGTAAAGGTTAGCTCTGAATAAAGAAGAGAATTTACACAGACATTATCCTCAGAAAAACTGAGCTGACATTACAGCGGAGAGACACAAGTTCATCAGGGACAGCGGCGGAGTCGGAGTCGCTCCGAGGAACCGAACTACTGTACAAAGAAAACAAGATCTTCAGACTTTTCTCATAAATAAATGCGATCGTTCGTCTTTATCGATTATTCGGTGACTCTCGGAGTCGGCGAGTCTTAAAAACGAACTTATTACAAATGAAACAATAGAATAGAAAAACAAGAACAATAAAAATAAAGAAACAGAACGCAAGCGCCGGATTTTCAGCAAATGCCCACATCTAAAAGAAGCACTTATAAAAAGGGAAAAGGGTGTTTCCTCCTCCGACCGAGGGGAGAGAGAGAGAGAGAGAGAGAGAGAGAGAGAGAGAAAGGCCCTACAGCTCGACTTGTCTTTATTCGACGCAAATTGTGTGTTCGCTGGAAAGAAAATGCAGTGTCCTGCCAAGCTGACCACATATTTACTGTTTACTGCTGGCTGTTGCACATGTGGTTTTTGCATACACTCTCGTCTCCCAGTTAAATCATCTGTGGTCCCTGGGCTTCCTTCTGACATTACGCCGCCTTGGCTCTCCGCCTCGCCTTCAATCTTTCACGCGACGCAGACGCATGCCTACCAAATAATGACGACCGTTTTAGACGTTTATATTTATGCGTCTTGGACTTGTTTCCGCCTTTTCCTTCCTCTTTCTCGTTCTCGCCTCGTTTCATCTGTCCTCTTTCCATTTTTCCTTTTTCTGTCTGTATAACAAACGTGCTCGTTGGACTCGAATCGGAAGCGTGGACGTCGGGGCTACTTGGGAAATGTTTTGTTAGCGAGGAGCTAGCAGCTAGCTGTGTGATCGAGGTGGACGTGTCCTCAGAACAGTGACGTGTAAAGTCGGTGCTCTAGAACGTGAACACGTAAACATGTCTGTATGGTGAAGCGGTTACCGTAGAACCGATTTTAAACGGAAGAAGAACTGCTGCGTTACTGCTGACGCTACGGTGCTGCGATACAGGCGGCCATTTTGTTTCAACTTTCTGAACTCGGATCGTTGGAACCGACTTTGAATAGGAGTTCTGAACGCGCACGCACACACACACACACACACACACACACACACACACACACACACACTATATATATATATAAACAATGTAGCATAATTTTCTACTTCATAAATTCTGAATTCATAAATTTTGAATTCTGATTTCAGCCAAGCGATAAAACCATGATGAAGAACCAACAAAGATGAAGAAGATCAGATGAGCTGTACATCTGATACGTCTGTTCTCACGGCTTACACTTATTAAGACAGTAAGTGTGCAGTGAAAAGTCCAAAATATTTCTTTATAATAATTAGAACCTGTCTCGATGCTTGGGGGACAAATATAATAATAATGTTAATGTTTAATATTAATGTCAATATTTGTCCTTGTTGTTTGTTGGTTTCATTTTTGTTGTTCTAAACTCTGTTCATCTATTCAGAAGAAGCAGAAAAGATTCGCTGTCCTGGAAGATCCATCAAAAACCGGTAATAGGGTTAAAACACAGACCACTTAACTTTCGGAACAGCGTAACAGATATCGCGTCATCGGGTAGGCGTGGCCTATTTGATAATCTAACCCTAAACCGTAGTTTTTGGTTGTTTATTTGTTTTCGAAAACAGCTTAACTGTAAGATAATAAAGCGTAATAGATATACAATATAAAATCTACCTGTATGACCGTTTTGTCCTTCATTATCCATTGTAAGTACTGTATGCTCTTTTCTTTTGGAAAGAGGGCGTTTTTCCAAGACCTCCAGAACCACACCCTTTTTACATCGTGGTAATGAAACCCCTGGAATTTAGTGAATGCCGCACTTTTCCATCAGATATAAACAAACAGTTTCAGAAACTCACAGAATTCTATGACAGAACCCTAAACACAAACAATCATCAGATTAATAGAACAGGTTCATTCAAACAGGGATGGCTAACCCCCCCCGCCCCCCATTACAGCACTTGCAGGAGCACCCTCTAACCCCGACCCCACCCTAAACCTATCCCCAAACCCTAACCACAACCCCACCCTAACCCCTAACACCAACCCTATCCCCAACCCCTAAACCTATCCCCAAGACCTAACCACAACCGCACTCTAACCCTATCCCTAACCCCTAACACCAACCCTATCCCCAACCCCTAAACCTATCCCCAACCCCTAACACCAACCCTATCCCCAACCCCTAAACCTATCCCCAACCCCTAACCACAACCCCACCCCCAACCCCTAAACCTATCCCCAAACCCTAACCACAACCCCACCCCCAACCCCTAAACCTATCCCCAACCCCTAACACCAACCCTATCCCCAACCCCTAAACCTATCCCCAAACCCTAACACCACCCTATCCCCAACCCCTAAACCTATCCACCAAACCCTAACCAGCAACCCCACCCCCAACCCCTAAACCTATCCCCAAACCCTAACCACAACCCCACCCAACCCCTAACAACCAACCCTATCCCCAACCCCTAAACCTATCCCCAACCCCTAACCACAACCGCACTCTAACCCTATCCCTAACCCCAACCCCTAACACCAACCCTATCCCCAACCCCTAAACCAATCCCCAAACCCAAACCACAACCCCACCCCCAACCCTAACACCAACCCTATCCCCAACCCCTAAACCTATCCCCAAACCCTAACCACAACCCCACCCCAACCCCTAACACCAACCCTATCCCCAACCCCTAAACCTATCCCCAACCCCTAACCACAACCGCACTCTAACCCTATCCCCAACCCCTAACACCAACCCTATCCCCAACCCCTAAACCTATCCCCAACCCCTAACCACAACCGCACCCTAACCCTATCAATAACCCCTAACACCAACCCTATCCCCAACCCCTAAACTCATCGACAACCCCTAACTCTAACCCTGACCCCACCCTAACACTATCCCCAACCCTATCACCAACCCCTAACCCCAACCATATCTGCAACCCCTAACACCAACCCTATCCCGAACAGCTAACCCCAACCCTATTCCCAACCCTATCCCCAACCCCTAACACCAACCCTATCCCAAACAGCTAACCCCAACCCTATCCCAAGACCCTAACCCTATCCCCAACCCCTAACCCCAAACCCAACATTAATCCCAACACCAAGACGAACTGCACCCCCAGTTCAAAATACCTCCCCCATGGGACAGGACACTTACCTGACCATAATATAACATAAGCCCCGAGTAGGGAGGGTAAGAAGTTTTAGGGAGTGGTTGTAACGTGACAAGCTGAGAGAGATCCTAGTGAGGGAACGTTCCACCAGATTAACAGGAGAAAAAGAACAATGTGTTTGTTAATGAATTCAAAATGTAATTGTTGACATTAAGAAATTATTCTCAGCTCAAATTCCAACACATCGAGAACTCTGTTTTCCCCAGAACAGAACTTTGTGCTTCTCATCTCAGGCAACATCTGGCTCCTCATGTAGGTGCATATTAGGATGAAATGAAGTCGAAATGAATGGGATCCTACATGACAGGTTGCAGATGTTCCGGGCGACGGTGTGAAAATCCGAGGAGAAGTGGCATAATGAATCCTGCGCACTTACAGCACGCTGCTGCGACAGGGTCGTAGGTAAAGAGAAAAAAAAGTGGTTTAGTCAGATCTAACTGCTGTCTTTGCGCAGACTTGAGTCAAAGCGTTTGACTTTGTTTATGTTTGTGTCTCGTATTAACTGTAAGGGTTCCGCTGTAATGGACTGTGTGGGTTAATTGAGCATGAGATGGAGAACACGTGGCAGTTTGCTGCTGGATCTTTTGTGGCGTAAAATGGATGTAAAAATGAGTTTCATGTCATTTCATTCAACTAAGCGCATTATCCTGGTGTTCTGTCCCGGGACTCCAGAGTGGGAATGGGAATACACCTGGGACCTTCACACACAAGACATGTCTGTCTGTCTGTCTAATTGTCTGTCTGTCTCTTGTTCTCTATTTCTGTCTTTACTGACTGATTGTACATCTGTCAATTTCACTGACTATCTATCTATCTATCTATCTATCTATCTATCTATCTATCTATCTATCTATCTATCTATCTATCTATCTATCTATCCATCCATCCATCCATCCAGTAAATGCTTTAGCTTGGTGTCAATTGTCTATAAAGGTGAATTGTTCAGTTATCGGATTTCATTTATATCTCACTCGTTAATCCAGATGCAGATGCAGATGTTTACACAGCAGTATAAATTTCCACGATGCTGCTCTCCATCAGCGTGCGTTAAACTTTACACCTCGTCAGCTCGTTACGCAAATTTGGCTCACCAAACAAGGCCTGGCACAACGGCTCGTTCAGGGCGGAGCAATGTATGTGTGAGTGTGAGAATGCCCAGAGAGACAACTCCCTCTTCCACACACACACACACACACACACACACACACACACACACACACACATACACATACACTGCTACTCTCAGGTGACAACAGGTTGCTATGGCGCTCTGGCAGTGAGACTTGTCACGTGGAGATGTGATCACACTCCGTCGACGCGGCAGGAAGGCAGCGTTTGCTTCCAGCTCAATGACACGATCATGACTTCATTGTTGAATCACAAGCCGTCTAATTACAGCCCAGAGATCTATTATTTCCTTTTATTTTTCCTCTTCGGGCGAAGGAGGCCGCCTCACCTCTAAATCAGCACATCTCGCACCGCTCATTAATGTCAAAGCTCGCTAGCCTCGGCGTTATAAGGGGTCGAGGCTAATTTACACACCGCTGGAACGCGTAAGATGGCCAAGGCTTGATGAGAGCACTGAGTGTGTGTGTATGTGTGTGTGTGTGTGTGTGACACAGAGGCTGGAGGTTAAACACACAATGATGCAATTTGAAGCAGGGAAACATTATTTGCTTTTGCTCTGTGTATAATTACAGCAGTGTTTCTCAGAACTCCATCACACACCAGACATTACACCTGAGTGCTGAGGGTCTGACGAGACACAAACTCTCGTCTACATCACACACAGGTGGAGCTCACAGGTTCACACTTACCTGGACCGAGAGGCGAGCGGTTGTACGTTGCTCCGTTGTCACACAGACACTGTTGTTGTTTTTGTTCTGAATCCTGACTCCTGATTCATTCTGCTGTCACTTGCAGCTCCAAATAATCAGAAGTAGCAGAGTTTGTTTAAAGAAAAGCTGGACTAAAAAACCCAGAATGCAATGCGGTTTCACGGAAATAGAGCCCGGGCTCGGGCTAGTGAGAGATGATGAGGATGAGGATGATGATGAGGATGATGATGAGGATGATATGACGGTGTTACTAGCAGAAACAGAGCGTGAAGACGATATGTGATACGTGAGAGCTGAAAAGATTAAAACACTAAAGCGCCGCTGCAGCTCTCTCTCTTTAACTAGAGATGATATGAGGATTAAATCCATCATTTGATCGATTTTATTCATCTATCCATCACATTACCACATCTCTACATGTCCGCGGTTCGCAGCCACGGGGCCGGGGGCGAGGCGGGCGGGCGGGCGGGCGGGGGGAGGGGGGGCGGGCCGGCGGGCAGGCGGCGGGCGGGCGGGCGGCCGCCCAGGCAGGGGCGGGCGGGCGGGCGGGCGGGCGGGCGGGCGGCGGGCTGTGCGGGCAGGGAGGGCGCCCAGAAGGTGGGCGGGGGGGACAGCCGAGCAGTGGGGCGGGCGGGGAGGGCGGTGGCGGCGGGGGCGGGCTGGAGCAGGGGGGGCGGGAGGGAGGGCGAGAGGGACGGGAGGGGCGGGGGGGGGGCTGAGCTGCGGGGGCGGAGCCCGGGGGAGGGCGGGAGGAAGAAAGCAGGGGAGGGAGGGGGGCGGGGGAGGGAGGGGGGGGGGGGTCGGGCTGGGGAGGGCGGGGGGGGAGGGCGGGGGGCGGGGCGGGGGCGGGGGGGCGCAGGCGGGGCGGGGAGGGGAGGTCTTGCGGCGGCGGCGGGCAGGGCGGGGCGGGCGGGCGGGCGGCGGGCGGGCAGGGAGGGCGGGCAGGGGCGGGCGGCGGGCGGCGGGCGGCGGGCGGGCGGGCGGGGGGCGGGCGGGCGGGCGGGCGGGCGGCGCGGCAGGGCGGCGGGCGGGCGGGCGGGCGGGCGGGCGGGCGGGGGGAGGGCGCGGCGGGCGGGCGGCGGGCGGGCGGGCGGGCGGCGGGCGGGCGGGCGGGCGGCGGGCGGGCGGGCGGGGCGAGGCGGCGGGCGGCGGCGGGCGGGCGGGCGGGCCGGGCGGGCGGGCGGGCGGGCGGCGCGGGCGGGCGGGCGGGCGGGCGGCGGGGCGGGCCGGCGGGCGGGCGGGCGGGCGGGCGGCGGGGCGGGCGGGCGGGCGCGGGCGGGCGGGCGCGGCGGGCGGCGGCGGGCGGGCGGGCGGGCGGCGGGCGGGCGGGCGGGCGGGCGGGCGGGCGGGCGGCAGGCGGGCGGGCGGGCGGGCGGACGGCCGGCAGGGCGGGCGGGCGGGCGGGCGGCGGCGGGCGGGCGGGCGGGCGGGCGGGCGGGCGGGCGGCGGGCGGGCGGGCGGCGGCGCGGCAGGGCGGGCGCGGCGGGCGGCGGCGGGCGGGCGGGCGGGCGGCGGGCGGGCGGGCGGCGGGCGGGCGGGCGGGCGGGCGGGCGGGCGGCGGGCGGCGCGGCGGCGGGCCGGGCGGGCGGGCGGCGGGCGGGCGGGCGGGGGGCGGCCGCCCAGCAGGGGCGGGCGGGCGGGCGAACGGCCGCCCAGCAGGTGGCGGGCGGGCGGGCGGGCGGGCGTGCCGCCCAGCAGGGGCGGGGGGCGGCCGCCAGCAAGGGCGGGCGGGCGGGAGGCCGCCGAGCAGGGGCTGGCGGGCGGGCGGGCGGGCGGGCGGGCGGGCGGGCGGGCGGGCGGCGGGCGGGCGGGCGGGCGGGCGGGCGGCCGCCCAGCAGGGCGGGCGGCGGGCGAACGGCCGCCAGCAGGGGCGGGGGCGGGCGAACGGCCGCCCAGCAGGGCGGGGCGGGCGGGCGGGCGGGCGGGCGGGCGGGCGGGCGGGCGGGGGCGGGCGGGCGGCCGCCAGGCAGGGGGCGGGCGGGCGTGGCGGGCGGGACGTGCGGAGCGGACGGGACGGGCGGGCGCCCAGCAGGGCGGGTCGGGCGGGCGGCGCCGAGCAGGGGCGGCGGGCGGGCGGGCGGGCGGGCGGGCGGGCGGGCGGGCGGGAGGGCGGCCGCCCAGCAGGGGCGGGCGGGCGGGCGAACGGCCGCCCAGCAGGGGCTGGCGGGCGGGCGGGCGGGCTGCCGCCCAGCAGGGGCGGGCGGCGGGTCGGGCGGGCGGGCGGCGGGCGGGCGGGCGGGCGGGCGGGGCGGGCGGGCGGGCGGCCGCCCAGCAGGGGCGGGCGGGCGGGCGGGCGGGCGGGCGGGCGGGCGGGCGGGCGGGCGAACGGCCGCCCAGCAGGGGCGGGCGGGCGGGCGGGAGGGCGGCGGGCGGGCGGGCGCCCAGCAAGGGCGGGCGGGCGGGAGGCCGCCGAGCAGGGGCGGGCGGGCGGGCGGGCGGGCGGGCGGGCGGGCGGGCGGGCGGCCGCCAGCAGGGGCGGGCGGGCGGGCGAACGGCCGCCAGCAGGGGGCGGCGGGCGGGCGGGCGGGCGGCCGCCCAGCAGGGGCGGGCGGGCGGCCGCCCAGCAAGGCGGGCGGGCGGGAGGCCGCCGAGCAGGGGCGGGCGGGCGGGCGGGCGGGCGGGCGGGCGGGCGGGCGGGCGGGCGGGCGGGCGGGCGGGCGGGCGGCCGCCCAGCAGGGGCGGGCGGGCGGGCGAACGGCCGCCCAGCAGGGGGGCGGGCGGGCGGGCGGGCGGGCGGGCCGCCCAGCAGGGAGGGCGGGCGGCGGGCGTGGCGGGCGGGCGGGCGGGCGGGCGGCGGGCGGGCGGGGCGGGCGGGGCCGCCCAGCAGGGTCGGGCGGGCGGGCGGGCGGGCGGGCGAACGGCCGCCCAGCAGGGGCGGCGGGCGGGCGGGCGGGCGGGCGGGCGGGGGCCCAGCAAGGGCGGGCGGGCGGGAGGCCGCCGAGGCAGGGGCGGGCTGCGGGCGGGCGGCGGGCGGGCGGGCGGGTCGGGCGGGCGGGCGGCCGCCCAGCAGGGGCGGGCGGGGGGCGAACGGCGCCAGCAGGGGAGCGGGCTTCGGCGGGCGTCCGCCCATATGGGCGGGCTGTCGCGGGGGTCGGTCAGGGCTTGCGTCGTCGGCGTCTTTCTTGCTATTCGAACTTCCTCCCAGTCTATTTGTCTTGGCTTTCTTTCTTTCTTTCTTTCTTTCTTTCTTTCTTTCTTTCTTTCTCCCATCATTTTCTTTCTTTCTTTCTTCCTCCCATCATTTTCTTTCTTTCTTTCTTTCTTTCTTTCTTTCTTTCTTTCTTTCTTTCTTTCTTTCTTTCTTTCTTTCTTTCTTTCCAGTTCTCGTTCGTTCATCAGTGTCCGTGTCCTAACTGTCCTGGCTGGTCATTTGTGTTAACAAAATCCTAAGTAATATCCACGATGAGTTCCGACTTTCCCCGAATCCTAAATACTTATGAACTTGCCGCTCTTCAGACTTGGCCCCGGCTGAAACATGGCACAATGATTCCAAATGCATCACTTTTACAAAGCGGTGGTGTGGTCTGGCAAATGGCTGGGAAAATTTCAAAACTAATGTTACGAGGCCAGAGATCCAATAAAACACAAATACAGCAACGGGCCTCGCCATGGCAACAGCTGGAAACACAATCGCTCTCCGGAGAGAGACCAAGCTCAGAAAGTCATTAGATGTTAAGATTATATACATGCTATTATTCGAGTATGACTGCACGAGGAGGGGGAAAATAAGGAGAAGTAAAATAGTCTCTTCTGGTAAAGTCGTAATGGTTGGAGTATAAATTCTATTGCTTTGTAAGCGCTACTGCTGCAGAAAAGGCTGAAGAGGTGCTGAAATCCACCTCAACTCGCTCCTGGGACCACAAACCGCTCCAGAATCTATGAAGTGACTCTGGGGTTTGATGATCAGTCTGGATTCTGAAACAGAAAGTGAACAGAAAGAACAAAAACGAGCAAATCGGCAGTGCTCTCTGTGTGGGAGGGGCCTAATCTGTCTCAGCTGTCAATCATAGTGACAAGAACGGTTCTATAAGAACTAAAAATGGTCCCATCCGTTGCTTTCTATACTGTTGGGTCCGGAACCGAACCCAAAGCGGTTCTTTATCTAGAATCTTGACATCGAACCATTTTGAAGGAACTACTGAAAAAAACCTCAAAGTGCTTCTCTGAATTTAAGTTCACTCTAAAAAATAAAGGGTCCATTAAAGTGAGAAAAAATCTTTAGATGATAAAAATGTTCTTTATGACAGAAAAAAATAAAAAAAGATTTGCTTTTAAGATTCATTTACAGTTCTGAAAGGTTCGTTGAGGGGAAGCAAAAATGGTTCTTCTATGGCTTCACTGTGGAAACTCCATTTTTTGGTTCTTCCTGGAACCTTTATTATTATTCATTCGTTCATTCATTCATTCATTCATTTTCTACCGCTTATCCGAACTTCTCGGGTCATGGGGAGACTGTGTCTATCTCAGGCATCATCGAGCATCGAGGCAGGATACACCCTGGACGGAGTGCCAACCCATCACAGGGCACACACACACTCTCATTCACACACACACACACACACACACACACACACACACACACACACACACACACACACACACTACGGACAATTTTCCAGAGATGCCAATCAACCTACCATGCATGTCTTTGGACCGGGGGAGGAAACCGGAGTACCCGGAGGAAACCCCCGAGGCACGGGGAGAACATGTAAACTCCACACACACAAGGCGGAGTTGGGAATCGAACCCCCAACCCTGGAGGTATGAGGCAAACGTGCTAACCACTAAGCCACCGTGCCCCAACTCTTTGATCGTCCTAAACACGTCATTTCAAATCATCTCACAGCGTTATGAGATAAATCTCACCTTACTCAGTCTTTCAGTTATAATGTGAGACTCTTTTAATAGAAAAGTTTCATCGCTCTCCAAGAACTCGACATAGAACCAGATTTTTTAGGGAAAAGGTTCAAATACATAACCTCAGGGGTCTCTACAGAACCCAGAGGAACTTAAAATTCAGCATAGCAGGACATCAGACGCCTCTCTGATACCTCAGAGTTCCTGTTCGTCAGCCCTGTGATACAGCAGGAGCAGCAGGATGGCGCGTGATTGTGAGGTTTTGTAGCTTCGGCTAGATTTGTGGTTGCTGTTGTATGAGAGCGGAAAGTTAACTAGAGGGTCAGAATTAGGAAATTAATAAATAAATGGGAAAAAAAATATTATAGAATAAAAGTCTAGAATTGACATGATGACAGGAAATGATGACCGGACTGTAAATTAAAGAACATAGTCACTTACAGTACAACGTCTCTCTCTTTCTCTCTCTCTCTCTCTCTCTCTCTCTCTCTCTGATCTTTTCCCATTTGTCCTTCCATCTTTCTTTCTTTCTTTCTTTCTTTCTTTCTTTCTTTCTTTCTTTCTTTCTTTCTAAAAATATCCTGCTGAGGAGTTCAACAAAGCACTTTGCACCTTATCGTCTTCATAAAGCACGCCATAAACGCCCCCCCCCCCCACTACAACAGCCTTGTGCATGGGACTCAAACATCTGGGCAGAAACGAGCTCGATTGTCCAGTTTAACCCACATCACAGCTGGAAATAAAGTGCTTTGACTAAAAAGGAAAGTATCCCACAAATATATGGATTATAAAATCATAAAAAATATATAGATTTTTTTCTGTAAGCGTATTTATTACATGAGTCTCGTCCAGACCTTTTCCACCGACACCGCAGACAGACACGTATGTGAGGGGGAAAGGAAAAAAAAAAGAAAGAGGCCCCACTTTAGGCGGCGTAGTCATTCTTTCTGCGCTGGCACTTCCAACAGGAAACTGACAGTATTATGTGACACTGTGGAATGCTCGGGAGGTCTGAGCTGGCGAGGTCCACATACATCCAGTAACAATGTGGCCTTTTGTTTAGCACTTAGCAAAATTGTGTCTAACTTCTGCAGTCCTGAGAGAGGCAGGGAACAGAAAGGCATCGGGTTACCAAATGGGTTCTACTTGTTTTTTTTTCTTTTTGCATGGTGAGACCGCAAAACACCGAAACCCAAAACATTCACTAGGGATAAACTGTACAAGGCGGCGATTTATCACCGGGACGCATCACTTTTACAAAGCTGTGGTGTTGTCATTTCTCTAAATAATCTTCTCACATTACCGTCAGCTTGTAAACACTGACACTGAGGAGATAAATGTCTTCAGTTCCAATTACTTTGGGTTTAGTTTTCTTTCTTTTTTCAATAGAAATGTCAACAATGTTTTTTTTTTTTTTAGAATTGAATTATATTTAAATGTGTAAAATTAAAAAAAAAAACCATTTCTAACTATTTAACGTGTTCACGCGTCATTTTAACTTCCTGTTTCTTTCACCTTTATCTGAATCGAATTTCTATTTTTTACTTGCTGATTATTTTTAACATTAAATCCGCACGTGACAGGCAGACAGACAGACAGACAGACAAAAAGGCAGACAGACAGACAGACAAAAAGGCAGACAGACAGACAGACAGACAGACAAAAAGGCAGACAGACAAAAAGGCAGACAGACAGACAAAAAGGCAGACAGACAGACAGACAGACAGACAAAAAGGCAGACAGACAAAAAGGCAGACAGACAGACAAAAAGGCAGACAGACAGACAGACAGACAGACAAAAAGGCAGACAGACAAAAAGGCAGACAGACAAAAAGGCAGACAGACAGACAAAAAGGCAGACAGACAGACAGACAGACAGACAGACAGGCAGACAGACAGACAAAAAGGCAGACAGACAGACAGACAGACAGACAGACAGACAAAAAGGAAGACAGACAAAAAGACAGACAGACAGACAGTTAGACAAAAAGGCAGACAGACAGACAAAAAAGGCAGACAGACAGACAGGCTAAAAGGCAGACAGACAGACAGACAAACAGACAGACAGACAAAAAGGCAGACAGACAGACAGACAGACAGACAGACAGACATGCTTAAAAAAAAATGAGGATTTTTTGGGGAACCAAAAATGGTTCCTCTACAGCATCACTGTGAATATTCCTTTTTTTGGTTCTTTTTTTTATGCCAAAAAGGTTCTTAGTGACAAAAATTCTGGGAAAATTTCTACATCTTAGATCTTAAAATTCTTCTTGAAGCATTAACATTTAAATTAAAGTAAAAAATTAATTTAGTCAATGCGTTTAATAAATTCTTACATCATGCACATTGTACATATAATGAATTCTCAGGGTTCTTCCTTAGAGAAGGTTCTGACTAGAACTAACTTTTAGTAAGTTAAGGTTTCGTAATTATTCAAGGAACGTTTAAAGACTCCTTCGTTCCAGGTATTTAAAACAAAATGTCTTGGAGCTTGTGCTGTACACTGATCCAGACAATACACACACTGTTAAAGGAAAAAAAAAGGTTCCTCAAGAGTTCTTTAATAGTTCCTTATATGATAAAAGGCTCATAGAATCTGTGAGGAACCTTAGAGCCTAGAACCTGTGAGGAGTTTAACATTTCATTCACATATTTAAAATATTTTCGGTAAAGGTAACAAAATTTAATCCATGAGAACAAATAAAGACATAAAGTTCTGATGTAGATTCATTTTTATGGATTTACATTTTTTTTTTAAATTGCTGCTTTATTTCTTTATGGAAAATTCTAAAGTTGTTTGTACTGAATATTTCATATTATTGTCAGCTTAAAAAAATACACAGAATTACATTTTTAAATAGATGAATAAATAATATTTATTCAAATAGCATGGAGTAGATTTCAATCAATTTTCCCTCAAATAATCCACTATTTATTTATTTATTTATTTATTTATTTATTTATTTATTTATTTATTTATTTATTTATTTATTTATCTATCTATTTGTTTGTTTGTTTATTTATTTATTTATTTATTTGATTGCTTATTATTTTATTTATTATTTTATTTATTTACATGATATTGAAATCACAGTAATTAAGTGATATTTAGCAATTTTCATACATTTTATTTGCTCAATTTGACAATTGTTTGGTTTTGTTTTTGCATTATTTTTACGTTTTTTGTTCTCGATTTTTGACTGGTGTGTCGTCAGAATAAAAAAAAGATTCAGATGGTGAAAATAAAATTAATCATGTTAGAAATTAGAAAATAATTGTATTAATATGATTGTAAATTCATAAATGCTTGAGGAACAAAATGTTCCTCTCAAAAATTCTCTTTTTGAGACCTTTTTTTTTTTTTTGCACACCAGTCCAGGTAATACACAGAGTCTTAGAACAGGGGTTCGAAAATACTATAAATACTTATTAAATACTATAAATAATTATTTCAGAAATATGTTTATATTTCAAACTCCTTTTTGGCAAGATGATACTTAATGCTTAAGTGATGACACAAATGCTTAAAGACTAAACTGTTATAACAGAAATCCAAGCAGAACTGTTAAACTTCGGATAGTTTCTGTGCTCTTTAAATTCTATTTAATTTAAAATTTTTACATTTGGCATTTTTCTGTAGATATTAATAGAAATAATACATAAAATAAACACCTTACTGTATGAATGCCTTCTGAACCCCTTCTGAACAACTTATGTAAGCCCTATGACCGCATTATAACAGCCTTATGTGTAGTTTATGAACATCGTATGGATGTCTTATGAACGTTTTATGAATGTCTTATGAAGACTTTCCAAAACCCTTATAAATGCTTTATGAAAGCCTCGTAAATGCTTTATGAAAGCCTCGTGAATGCTTTATGAAAGCCTTGTGAATGCTTTATGAAAGCCTCGTAAATGCTTTATGAAAGCCTTGTGAATGCTTTATGAAAGCCTTGTGAATGCTTTATGAAAGCCTTTGTGAACGCTTTATGAAAGCCTGAAGAATGCTTAATGTAAGTGTTATGAACACTTTAGGAAAGCCTTTGAGTGCATGAAGAAAGCCTTGTGAATGCTTTATGGACTCCTTTTGAACACATTATGAACACCTTATGAAGCCTTATGAACATGTGAATTCCAGAAAGTCTTTCTGTGTTGTCTTTTTTTACCCATTAAGACAGGTTCGAGGTTTGTTTGTGCTGCACTGAGAGGATTTAAACAGCAGGACACAGATGAAGAGCTTTGAGGAGAAGGAAGAAAAAAAGCCAGAGCATTAAAATCAAATCAACTCCAAGGTTCTAGCAGCTCAGGAGAACCGAGACGATTAGAGGGTCAGCGGTCACCTGACAGGTGCTCCACCTTCTGCCTCTCACCGTGACTCTGAAACGTTCTCTCACTGTAAAAATGGCACATTCTGGATTTAATGGCAGTGAACACACACACACACACACACACACACACACACACACACACACACACACACACACACACACACAGAAATGACAGCAATCAGAGCTGATATTCAGAAAAGAGCCGAATCCCAAACACACGCAAACATTTCCCAGGATCAGGATCACACACGAGCAGGTTAAAAGAAAAACAGATTATAAAATTGTCCTAAAATGCAAGGCTGTGGCCTCTGACACAAAACCCTGTGTGTGTGTGTGTGTGTGTGTGTGTGTAGTAAGTGGATGGAATGTGCACGAATGAGTGTCAAATAACCTCCATTACAGCAATAAAATCATAACATTTATTTGGAAAATACACCTAAATATATGTGTAATTATTATCAATAAAACACACAGTAGAATGAAATGAAAACAAAACCCTTTCCATCACGAGAGCAGAGATTCACCACCTGCTCCATTCCACAGCATCAGAAGAAACAGCATTTTAACTGGAAAATATAAATATATACTTATATACTTATATATATATATATATGTTAAGGATAAATGCTCGAAAGCAGGAAGCATGTTTACTTAGTGAGTTTTCTTTCCTGTCTGTCTCACTGTCTGTCTCTCAGTCTGTCTCTCTCTATGTCTCACAGTCTTTCTCCCAGTCTGTCTTCCTGTATGCCTTCCCGTCTGTCTCATTGTCTATCTTCCTGTCTGTCACCATATCTGTCTCACTGTCTGTCTCCATGTCTGTTTCTGTCTGCCTCCCTCACTGTCAGTCTCCCTGTATGCCCTTCTGTCTGTCTCACTGTCTGTCTCCCAGTCTGTCTCCCTGTATGCCCTCCTGTCTGTCTCCCTGTATGCCCTCCTGTCTGTCTCCCTGTATGCCCTCCTGTCTGTCTCCCTGTATGCCCTCCTGTCTGTCTCACTGTCTGTCTCCCAGTCTGTCTCCCTGTATGCCCTCCTGTCTGTCTCACTGTCTGTCTTCCAGTCTGTCTCCCTGTATGCCCACCTGTCTGTCTCACTGTCTGTCTCCCAGTCTGTCTCCCTGTATGCCCTCCTGTCTGTCTCACTGTCTGTCTCCCAGTCTGTCTCCCTGTATGCCCTCCTGTCGGTCTCCCTGTATGCCCTCCTGTCTGTCTCACTGTCTGTCTCCCAGTCTGTCTCCCTGTATGCCCTCCTGTCTGTCTCCCAGTCTGTCTCCCTGTATGCCCTCCTGTCTGTCTCACTGTCTGTCTCCCAGTCTGTCTCCCTGTATGCCCTCCTGTCTGTCTCATTGTCTATCTTCCTGTCTGTATCCATATCTGTCTCGCTGTCTGTCTCCATGTCTGTCTCCATCTGCCTCACTGTCTGCCTCATTGTCTATCTCACTGTATGTCCTCTATACAGTATGTCTCACTTTCGGTCTCCCTGTATGCCCTCCTGTCTGTCTCCATGTTTGTCTCACTGTCTGTCTCCATGTCTGTCTCCATATGTGTCTCACTGTCTGTCTCCATGTCTGTATCCATATCTGTCTCGCTGTCTGTCCCCATCTGCCTCACTGTCTATCTCACTATATGTCCTCTATATGTCTCACTGTCGGTCTCCCTGTATGCCCTCCTGTCTGTCTCACTGTCTGCCTCCCTGTCTGTCCTCTCTGTCTGTATCTCGTGTTTCTCAGAGCGTTCCCAGTGTTGTTTGATTCTCCTCTGATGCTCATCAGCTTCTCAAGCTCTAATAGATAAGTTGCTCTTTTCCTCTTCACACATTTCTTCCTGCTCTCCTCTCCTCAGGTTCTTCTCTCCATTTTGATTTCCAGGGTAAGTGATCCCTCGCACCAGGGCCGACAGGATCCGGCTTTACTTTGGCTCTGATATTTCGTGGCATAATATAAAGTGAAGTAGCACGTCTAAATGTCCTGTCAATCAGCCGCATGCCGTCCGTTTACTCCTCAGCGGCCAGAAATCTCCAGCTGGGACTCATTTCCAGCAGCATAAACGATACGGCCGTATTAAAGCGCTGTTAAAGTACGTGACGACATTCTGCTCGTGCTGATGAAGACTGGCGCTGGGTTTAAGAGGAGAACAGACAGCAGACGCGCCGCTGACGTGATTCCCTTTCGTTAAATAAACTCTCTTCCCAACGTGATCAGGCTGGAAAATACACGTTTGGAATGTTTTAAAATAATTCTGTGTTTAAAACCTGTTTAACATTCGATTCACACAGAAAACTGCAATCAGGAACGTCAGACTTAAGACGCTAAATTCGTTACAAAGGATTCGTTCTTTTGAGTTTGCAGTCTGAAATTGTATTTATTTAACTAAGATTGGAGCTTGAAACAAATTATGTTGTATTTCGTTGTAAATTGTACATGAAGTTTTGAAATCCAATCAAATGGAGTTTGTTTTTCTTTTACTTGAGATGTAAAGCTTAACAAACAAACCAGAACAAAGTTTATTTTAAATCATCAAATATTTTTGAAAACAGCAAATTTTAAGTAAAATAAAAAAAAAAACAGTGAAACAAAATATTTCTTAGACATAGGATGAAAAAAAAAAGATGTAAACGATAAAAAAAAGATGTAACAGTGAAACGTGATTCATTTCTGAATGGGAAAACAATGTAAAAAAAAAAAAGAAAAGAAAAATTTCAATGATTGAAAATGAAACAATAGACCGTAATTTAGAAATTTTATACAAATGGAAAAAAAAAGAACAATTTCACCTTGAAGTCTTAAAGCATTTTAATTTTTATTTTGTCCAACCTAAATTGTGTACACATCTAGAGCTACTTTGATATCTTATTTCAGCCAATCAGGAGTCGACAACAAAACAAAACAAAACAAAACACAAAACAAAACAAAACAAAAAACAAAACAAACCGAATGCTGCCAAAACATTTGGGTTTTAAATTTACTGTATGTGTATCGTTTGAAATCTATCTTTCTTCCCTGATCTTATCTTTATGAGATTATAATCGTTGTTGCCCGGGGCGACGCTCAGCTTCACCTTGGATCGTTTACAGAGCGTCTCAATTCTCCTGACGTGTGAAGACAGAGTGCTTATTGTTTCTTAAATGTTCACTGGCATGGGTTCTAGCTTCAGGGGCCTGGGGGTGCAGAGGCGGGGGTTGGGGGTGTTGGAAGGAGGGTGGGTGATGGTGGCACGTGTGCTGTAAGGCGTATGTTTCACAACAGGAAAGAATAAACTGAGGCTCGAATCAGAGGAAATTCATCAAACCTGGTTCTGGGAGTCACGTCTTTCAAGGGCCGTTTCCTCGCCATATGATCTCCATAAAGCAAACGACTGCTGGCTTCCACGCGGGCGAGCAGACGCCTGGAGCCTCCTCATAATCAAAACCAAATGCAAATGACAATAGAAGCAGCAGCAGAAAAGCTGAGGGAAGCTTGACTCGACCGTTCTGCTCCCGTCTGGCCAAAAAAAACAAAACAAACAAAAAAAAGTTTTCTGTTTCTCTCCATATCTGTGTATGACAGAAAGCTCTACAGCGGTCAGGTCTCATTCCTGAAATAAACAGAAGCAAATATTTAAAAGATGTATTAAAAATGTTAAAAACGTTTAATTACCCTAAAAACATTTTAGTCATTTTGTATGTCCTGAACTACTTTCCTTAACTTTCTGACGCCGCTCTCTGGATGACATTTTGTACCATTTAAATGCTAATTTTATAGAAATAAATAATACGCAGAGCACCTCTCAAGCATTTCTTGTCATTTTTTTTTTGTCCCGGTTTCCTGAAATGAAAGAAGGACTGAAATGAAAGAGAATCTGGCTTTTCATTCGTCTTCTTAAAAAGGTTTTAATTGCTTAACATGTTGCATCCTGGGAGACGCTAACGTCCTTAAAGAGTGCGACAGACGGAAAGAAACAACACACACAAAGCGCTTGTGGGGGTTTGTGTCGATGCTATTATGATGTTCTGACTTTGTAAGCAAGACTGAATTTCTCGAATGTTTTAAATCTCACTCGAGCGCATTTCTGTCTTTTCTTGCGAATCTATTTGATGCCCTTGCGTTAAGGGTCGATTGAACGGATTAGAATATAATATAATAATGGATTACGACGAGGCGAATGTGTTGCTCGGTGTTAATAAATGACGTTTATGAATGGAAATGTTCTGCTTCGGTCTATTTAAAGACTCGATTGGCTTCGTTTCTGATCCTTTTTTGTGCACAGGTGAGTCGCGACTGATCCTGACGGCAAGCAGCGCCATATTTATCAACCATCAATAAAACCCCTCGCACCTCGCTCCATCTGATCTACTCTCACTGCTCGACTGATCCCACTATCTCTCAGGGTAAGAACGAGGTGCACATCAGGACTCGTCTCTGTTCTGTACCGAGGTGGTGAAATTAACTCCCTCTAGACACTGAGCGTCTTCAAACGATGGGCGAAGACCTTCGTCTTCCTGAAAAATTAGCACTCATTTTCCCTCTTTGTTTTATATATTTAAAAGAAGAAGAAAACATTTCAATTCCTTCCAACAGCGTTTATAGACTAATGGTGTCTTAAGTCTGTGTCCTAGTGAACGAGTGTTGACTTTGAAACACTTGTGTACGTCACGCTGGAGTCTGCCATACAGTATAAAGGGAAACACGTAAACTAACTACACATCACTTCTGAAAGTAATGCGTAGATGTCTAGGTTTAGGGACAGGGTTTAGGTTTAAAGTGGGGCTTAGTGTTAGGGGCAGGGTTCAGAGCTAGGGGTGCAGTTTAGAGTTAGAGAAAGGGTTTGGGGTTAGGGGAAGGGTTTATGGTTAGGGGAAGGGTTTAGGGTTAAGGGAAAGGTTTAGGGTTAGAGTTGCAGTTTAGAGTTAAGGGCAGGGTTTAGATTTAGGGGCAGGGTTCAGAGTTAAAGGTGCGGTTTAGAGTTATTGGCAGGGTCTAGTGTTGGAGGTGCGGTTTAGAGTTAAAGAAAGGGTTTAGGGTTAGGGGAAGGGTTTATGGTTAGGGGAAGGGTTTAGGGTTAGAGTTTCAGTTTAGAGTTGAGGGCAGGGTTTAGATTTAGGGGCAGGGTTCAGAGTTAAAGGTGTGGTTTAGAGTTATCGGCAGGATTTAGAATTGGAGGTGCGGTTTAGAGTTAGAGAAAGGGTTTAGGGTTAGGGGAAGGATTTATAGTTACAGGTGCGGTTTAGAGTTAGAGGTGTGATTTAGAGTTAAGGGCAGGGTTTAGAGTTGAAGGTGTGGTTTTGAGTTAGGGTGGGGTTTAGGGTTAGAGTGAGGGTTTAGTGTTAGGGGAACGGTTTAGAGTTAGGGTGGGGTTTGGAGTTTAAGGTGTGGTTTAGAGTCAGGGTGGGGTTTAGGGTTAGAGTAAGGGTTTAGTGTTGGGGAACGGTTTAGGGTTAAGGGGCAGGGCTTAGTGGCAGGGTTTGGAGATGGGGCAGGGTTTAGTGTAAAG
Source organism: Tachysurus fulvidraco (assembly GCF_022655615.1). Lineage (NCBI taxonomy): Eukaryota > Metazoa > Chordata > Actinopteri > Siluriformes > Bagridae > Tachysurus > Tachysurus fulvidraco. The sequence goes on from NC_062519.1 coordinate 40,834,944, forward strand.
GGGTGGAGTTTAGAGTTAGAGGTGTGGTTTAGAGTTGAGGAAGGTTTTAGGGGCAGGCTTTAGATTTAAGATTTAAAGGTGTGGTTTAGATTTAGCGGCAATATTTAGAGTTAAGTGGCAGGGTTTAAAGTTAGGGCAGGGTTAAGAGTTAGGATTAGCCTTTGTACATTGTTCGTATGAAGTGAACTAAGCAGAAGATTAGCGTATTTAGCTAGTAATAGGTAACAGTTTTAGGTTTGCTAGCTGACAGGTGACATATGTACAAATAAGAGGACACAAGTGTAACACAAAAAAGACATGAAATGAAATCTGATTGAAATACTACAACCAAAATATCTCTATAAAATAATGTGTATAGCAGATTTTAATTAAGATTTCAAGATCAATTTAGCTCAATAATTAGGACCCCACAGTTTAATGAGCCAAACTGCCTGTAGGTTTGACTGTAATCTGAAAGTAATGCTGAATAATAAACTTCACAACACTCCAGAGATCTCCAAGACGTCTCTGATTAATGAAATATTTTCAGTTACTCTACAATAAAGCGGAGAAGAAATCGATGCAAAACGTTCCGCCAAAGTCCCAGAACAACATCCTCTAATTGTTTCCTGATTTAAAAGCCGGAAGCTTAAATCTAAAATAATAATAATAATAACACATCATAATAAAATCTCATGAACTTTATTTTCAGGAAAACACAAAGAAAAAAAACAAACAAACAGAAAAAACACCAAAAATAAATAAATAAATAAATAAATAAATAATGAGACCAATTAGAAAAATATCATCAAGGAAATCATTAGAGGCTGAAATTTTGCTCGATCACATTTTACACTGTGTTGAGTTTTAATGCTTAAAATCTCAACTTATTTTTTTATATAAACCTCAAAGTTTTTAATATTTTTAATTCTTAAACATTGAGAAAAAAAAGTAGGAATGTCAGAGAAGGATAGTTTAAGGTTTAAGGAGTTAATGAGTAGGAAAAAAATGAAACAAAGCGTAAAAATAATAAACTGTATAAATTTAAAAGGTCCTAGTGTGCTAGGGGTGGGGCTGGGGGCGGGGCTATGGGCGGGGCCAGTTTGTGTACTTTTTTCTCTTTCATTCTGTGAATCATTTATTCAGTAAAAGATAAAAGTGTGAGAAGTTGAGGGATATTTGCGATTCGATTAATTCCTCGAAAGAAAAAGAAAAGTTCTTTTGCATAGAAAATTGTCTGTAAAATGATGAATGTGAAAATAAATAAACAAACTAGCTGGAATTTATATAAAGCACTTCATTTTTATATATGACTGCTTAAAACGTAAAGTGAAAGAAAGAAAGAAAGAAAGAAAGAAAGAAAGAAAGAAAGAAAGAAAGAAAGGAAAGATTAGAGATAGAATGGGAGACAGAGTGAAACAGAGAGAGTGAGTGTGATTGATAGATAGATAGATAGATAGATAGATAGATAGATAGATAGATAGATAGATAGATAGATAGATAGAGTTTTATTGTTTGACAAACAGTAGGAGTTAAAGAATGATACAGGAAGATTGAGAGAAGGAATATGGGGGGAGAGAGAGAGAGAGAGAGAGAGAGAGAGAATTAATAAATAAAAGAATTGTAATTGATTGCTAATTGCCGTGCCAACGGTTTCTCAGAGAGTCGAGCGTCTGTATTCTTTTAAAAAATGACCATAGTTACGTAAAAAGTGTCCATAGTTTCTCGACACGTGTCGAACAGACGTGCAGAAGAAATGACACAAGTGACAATAAAAACAAACAACACAGCGAACAAACACACAAACAAATGAATTGAGAAATGTATATACGCTGTACTGTAGGTGCAGAATGTCAGAAGAGAAGCTAACGGCCGTGAGGTTTGTTGTGTAACTCGATTTACAGCAAGAGTAAACGACACACACACACACACACACACACACACACACACACACACACACTTAACAACAATACACTCTGATGACGAGCGGCTGACGGAGTGTTGCTGTAAACGCAGAGGCTCAAAGAGAAACGACCTGAAAAAAAATCCTACTATTTAGTGGACCAATTGAAAGCTTTTAAACCGGAGGCTTTAATACGAAACAGATTGCAGTGCTGCATTTACTGGCAAAGAGCTCAGAGAAGAGCAGAAAACACACTCGACTGAAATGTCTGAAAGCCCGACATCTCAGACATTCACTCGCCTCCAATCTTCCCGATCCATCAGACGCTCAAATACTTCACTCTGTTGCTGATGTTGTAAGGTGGAGCTGCTTCCTTCCTTTGTTCCAGATTTTTTTATTCTAATATTCAATTAATCCGTGAGTCTATTTTAGACATGTGGAAAGTTTACAGGATGAAAGCTACTGTAGAGTAACGTCTAAAGAGTGAGGACTGAATAGCGACGTCTGAACAGTGACGACTGAAGAGCTACAACTGAAGAGCTACAGCTGAAGAGCGATGAATGAAGACCTGCAACTGAAGAGCGATGACTGGAGAGCTACAGCTGAAGAGCAATGACTGAAGAGCAATGACTGAAGAGCGATGTCTAAAGAGTGACATCTAAAGACCTACAGATGAAGAGCGTTGACTGAAGAGCAATGACTAAAGAGCTACACCTGAAGAGCGTTGACTGAAGACCTGCAACTGAAGAGCTAGATCTGAAGAGCATTGATTGAAGAACTACAGCTGAAGAGCGACGACTGAAGAACTACAGCTGAAGAGCTACAGCTGAAGAGCAATGACTGAAGAGCGATGACTAAAGAGCTACGACTGAAGAGCGACGACTGAAGAGCGATGACTAAAGAGCTACGACTGAAGAGCGACGACTGAAGAGCGATGACTAAAGAGCTACGACTGAAGAGCGACGACTGAAAAGCGATGACTAAAGAGCTACAACTGAAGAGCGATGACTAAAGAGCTACAACTAAAGAGCGATGACTAAAGAGCTACAACTAAAGAGCGATGACTTAAAGAGCTACAACTGAAGAGCTACAGCTGAAGAGCGATGACTGAAGACCTGCAACTGAAGAGCGATGATTGGAGAGCTACAGCTGAAGAGCGATGACTAAAGAGCTATGACTAAAGAGCGATGACTAAAGAGCTACAACTGAAGAGCGATGACAATAGAGCTACAACTGAAGAGCGATGACTTAAAGAGCTACAACTGAAGAGCGATGACTAAAGAGCTACAACTGAAGAGCGATGACTAAAGAGCTACAACTGAAGAGCGATGACTAAAGAGCTACAACTGAAGAGCGATGACTATAGAGCTACAACTGAAGAGCGATGACTAAAGAGCTACAACTGAAGAGTGATGACTTAAAGAGCTACAACTGAAGAGCGATGACTAAAGAGCTACAACTAAAGAGCGATGACTAAAGAGCTACAACTGAAGAGCGATGACTAAAGAGCTACAACTGAAGAGCGATGACTAAAGAGCTACAACTGAAGAGCGATGACTAAAGAGCTACAACTGAAGAGCGATGACTAAAGAGCTACAACTGAAGAGCGATGACTAAAGAGCTACAACTGAAGAGCGATGACTAAAGAGCTACAACTGAAGAACGATGACTTAAAGAGCTACAACTGAAGAGCGATGACTATAGAGTGAAGACTGAAAAGCTCCAGCTGAAGAGCGACATCTGAAAAGCTACAACTGAAGAATGACGACTAAAGAGCAACAGCTGACGAGACAAAGCTGAAGCGCGACGTCTGAGGACAGAAAAGCAACGTCTGTAGAGTGACGTCTCAAGAGCGACATCTTAAAAACGACGACCAAAGAGCATCGACTGAAAAGCAACGACCCAAGTCTGACATCTAAGGCGACGTCTAAAGACCGATGTCTGAACAAAGAGTCATCAAATGTTCAATATTAATGATTTATTCTCTCTGAAGAAGATTCTTTATCCACTGATATACAGTCTTTTCTCCTCTACCTGCATACTGCATAGTCAGTACGGATTTAACCGGCTTTATTACAACACACAATGTGATGGTCAGGGGTGCACATACTTTTGGCTGTAGAGTGTAGGAGACATTTTCTAATGAACAAACTATAAATGTAAAGGAAAAAATCATAAACACAGAGGAATAATTGAAAGTGAAGAGGGTCAAGTGATTTCAGTCATTCAAATAATAATAATAATAATAATAATAATAAGAAGAAGAAGAATAATAAGAATAATAATAAGAATAAGAATAATAATAATAAGAAGAAGAAGAAAAAGAAGAAGAAGAAGAATTACATTTCGGCTATTGAGAATTCTATTGAGAATTATTATCATAACTTATTATTTTTTCTTTTTTTAATTTCTTTTTTTTTTTCCCCGACGATTCTGATAATGATGGCTGTCCTGGTTGTAACGATTTAAAATATATCGATATTTATTACGATATTTTTTTTTTATTTTATTGATCGAGGATTATATGTAAAGATTGATGATTTGTAAGACGAAGCTGAACTCTACACTACACAGGGTTAATGAACGGACTCGAGCCAAACCGAGCCGTCGTCATCCTCCCCAGCGTCTCCCTTTGATGCTTCGACGCTCCGAAAGCTTTTTTTTTTGCAAAATGTTTGAAGTGTCAGTTCGTGTGATAATGATTTATAATTCTCTTGCAAAAAAAAAAAAAAAAAAAAAACCCTGGTTAAAATAAATAAATAAATAAATGCTTTTTTTTTTTATTTTTATTTAATATAAAAATAAATTGTGCCTGGAGGGGTCAGGCCTGGTTTGAAAAGCAGATCACCCAGGAGCAACAAATGATTTAATAAGCCACCAGCTCCAGACGGAGGCGAGCGGAACGGGCCGACTCAAAGTGCGTCTAATTAACATCACTTTATTAGCGTGTCAGTCTTTTCAGCGGAGGAATAAAAAAATCCGAGAGCGTAGAGGAAAAAAAAAAAAAACACGGAGCAGCCGTTCTGTTTGTCTCGTGTCAGGAATTAGCACTCACGTTAAATATGTACGGCTTCGTGATTTTCCGCGTCTGATTCCAGTCATATTAGAAATAAAACATCAAACATTTTCACCAGAGGTTTAAAAAAACACACACATCACGGCAGATGATAATAACGAGCACTAATAAAATATATCTGTGACCTACTCTTGGCTATGTACGATGTACGACGTTTATGTAGCGCTTATTTAATGGAAGGAGTCTCCGGTTTCGGTCGGAAGTCAAGTTGTAGCTTTGTTTTGTTTTGTTTTGTTTTTTTAAGCGACAGGATGGTGTGATTGTGGAGAGTTGTGTTACTGATCTCACAAAAAAGGTGATTAGAACGGTATAGTAACAGCACAGACTTGTGTAAAGAGGGTTGAAATGTTTTTTTTTTGTTTGTTTATTAAATTACGCGATGGTTTGATCTCTGATCAGTTTTGTATAGTTCATAAGAAACTACAAAAAAAAAAACCAAAAAAAAACGCTCACACTGGAGACTCCTTCCATGAATGATCGGTTAATAGGCTGCGAGATTAAACGATTATACACACGAGCCAGTGTGGATGAGCGGTTGCTATAGAAACGATCGTATCAGATCGTTCATGTACGAAACAACGCGTTCTCCTTTGGTTAACCACGGGTAACATATGACGTGCTCTGAGGAGTAAACAAAAGGTCGCGGGTTCCGTGTCATCGTTTAGGCGTCTTCGGGCTCTGGGCTTCCCAAAACAAACACTGTTTATTGAAAGCGATTATCAAAGACAAATAAGATCAAGTGGGCCTTGTGTAATGAATATATCATGGCACAGAAGGACTGAAAAGCAGGGAGGAAAAAGGGAATAAATGATTGCTTAACGGATGGAATGAATGCTAATGCGTCGAGCAGATGTGGTAGCCTTGTGGTTAAGGTGTCGGGCTACCAATCGAAAGATTGTGAGTGCGATTCCTACGTCCACCAAGCTGCCACTGCTGGGCCCCTGAGTGAGGCCCTTAACCCCTGGGCCCCTGAGTGAGGCCCTTAACCCCCAATTGCTCAGTTGCATAAGAATGAGGTAAAAAAAAATGGATAAAGGCGTCTGCTAAACGCTGTAAATGTATTATTAAGCGTCTCAGCTGCTCGGGTCACATCCCACTCCGGTCACTCTGACAGAGTGGAACACACACCTAGCAGTTTATTCTCGTCATCTGCACATCTGACAACCGCACAATCAGAAGTAAAGTCAGGATCGAAAACAGACCGACAAGGGCGCACGTCAAAATCCAACAAACGCTGCTTTCCTTCTTTTACACGATTTTCAAAATAACCAAATTCGCTGAAAGGAGCGGATATCTTACATACAACAACTGATCATTCATCATCATCCTCCATTGGAAAACGTATCGGCGTGGTGAAAAATGCATGAATTACTAATTAATGAGGCATTCGAGCACATTTCCATATTCATAAAGGTGTGGCTGAGTAATTGACATACGCACGAGAGAGCGGAGCGACGGCGGCGAGATAATAACTCCTCGGGAAAGGGCCTTTATTTTGTATTTATTTATTTATTTATTTATTTTGATTTTATTTATATATATATTTTTCCCCCCGCTAAATTCTTCAGATTGCTGCGCGCGGGAGTGAAGAATCCTTTTTAAATCTGCATTACGCGTTCATTCATTCATTCTTCCTCGAAAAAAAAAGAGGAAACGCAGTCAAACGCGCGCGGAGATAAATACACTCAGGAAACGCGATGATGTGAAACAGTATGTAAAATTACATTTGGTGAAATATGAGCTTGCGCAGGATTCTTTTAAAAAGTTCATTTAGCAAACTGATATGTGCAACAACCGCGTTGGGGAGGGAAAAAAACGCACGACACGTTAGCCAGAATGTACGAATGTGGTTTTGGTGACGGATGAAAAAAGGATATCTGTGTAAATATACGTTACGCACACACACACACACACACACACACACACACACACACACACACACACACACGCACGCAAACACGCATGCACGCACACACACACACGCACGCACGCACACATGCGGCCTAAGCGGGGGCTTCCCTACCACCACTGTGAAGCTTTAAAAATGCATTGGGCCACATTTACACTTCAACTACACGCCCCCTCGACACTATTCCCAATCCCGTGGCTATTTTCCGAGGTGATCATCCGGACCGCCGTCTCTCTGAGTCCTCATTGTTGATGGAATCTGATTAACAGCATCCTGTTGGGCCATGAGCTCAGCTTTTTGGAGACATGGGGCAGGTCCAACAAGTTTGAGAAGAAAAAAATAGGAAAAATGAAAACAGGCGTCCTTGCCATTGTTCAGAGCTCTCCAACAAAAGCCGTGTGGAAGCTGACCCAAATATGGCGCATTAGCGAAGCACAAATGACATTCAGATGGTTCCTAGGCTTTCTTCACAGCTATGTGGCGGCAAATGACAAGCCCGACAAAAACATGGCGAGTTTTTCACCAGCGCTCATTGTGTTCCCATATTAACTCCTAGCTGGGTTCTTTGAGATGGTCCAGAGTTGTGTCTGGACTCGGTAGGCCTGCGATGGCTCTGTCAGCAGGCTTGGCCTCGCTCGAGGCTGTTCTTTTCACGCTCCCTCCCCGCTACACTCCTCCCCCCTCCCCCCTTCCCCCTTCTTCGCCGACTTGGCTTGGACTCTGCTGCTAAAGCGAGCGATTGATGGGGTGACGGAGAAGTTAAACAATTTACAGATGGTCTCCTGAGCCAAACTGCTCGGTGCAGTCAGCTCCACGCTGAGGAGAAGCTTTTGGAGATCGCTAGTTGAAGATGTTCATTATTTGGAATCATCAATGCGTAGGAGCTCCGTGGGTTAGAGGAGAACACAATCGGTCGTTTTTGTAAACTACAAGCTGGTCGATAAAACAAGAAACTCGGAGTCAGGATAGAGAAGTCGAGCAGCAACCAAAAAAAAATAAATAAATAAAAAAATCCAAATAAATAAACAAATAAATAAATCAATTCTTCAAATGATCTTTCTTAGGAAATGGATAAGCCCCGCCCCAGGGGGTGTGTTAGCTGTGTCTACGGCTAGCTGTTAGCTGAGTTACAAAAAGCTCTCCATAATTAGCTAGTTAGTGCTAAGCTAGTGTCAGATCTGTTTTGATTCGATGTGGGCGTGGCACGGCGCGTCTCAAACGACTTCCTGTTCCAGAAGAAATCACGTCAGCGCATGGAATCAAAAACCAAAACCTGCCAATCTCCCGGGAACGGTTATGAGCGGTTATGAGCGGTTATGAGCGGTTATGAGCGATATTAGCATCTCATCCAGACGGCAGAGGTGAAGTTTTGCAGATTAGCATCCACTATACAAATGCAGAAGTTTGTCTTTAACCTTGCTGGACTTTTGGAAGACACTTCGGAGAGTTTTGGCAAAGGAACTGGGAGCCTGGTGGGTCCGCGCATCTCCGGGTGCTGGTTCTCAGCACTAATCTATTTTAAACCATCTGTGAAATTAGCAAGATTCCTTAAATCCTTCACCTCCAAGGATTAAAAATGGCTCTGGGCTGGAGCCATCTCTACATTATCCACGAGCGTCCAGCGCTATCCAGAGGCCGCTCTCGGCGGAGCGGAGTGTTTGTTTCTCCTCCGAGGACGGAACTGGCAATTTTTACAACGATTTGGAAAGCGGAAGAAAAAAAAAACATCACTTTAGCGGCGTTTTGCTGAAAAGCTTTTGTGCAGCCGTCGAAATCCAATCGTCGTACCTCGCATTACACGGCATAAACGCAAGCTCATTCATCCTGCAAATAAGCGCACACTTGCGCGGGATGAATAGCGACGTGACTTAACAGCCTCGCTCGTGAAAATAAATGTATTTCAATTACCAAAGATTTCATTTCAGAACTCGAATCTGGGACTGGAGATGCGGAGAAAAAAAAAAAAAAAAAAACACGGCCTGAAATTACCTGCGAGTCCGTAAACAAATCGAGGCTTCGATGCTCCGGTGGTGAGACGCAACCCCAGTGCCAAGGGCTGTACAATAAAGCCATGAGTCAAGTCTAATGTGAAAATCAGATAAATGGCCAGCTGGGTCGCCGAGCCGCGTCTCCCTGACTGATTCGCCGAACTCGAGCGGCTCAGGAGGAGACAGCAGCTCGACAACAGTAAAATATTGTTCCAGATGACTTCCTCTTCCAATGTTTAGTCATCACAGGCCTGAAAATAACAGCGCTGTCACCCTTCTGTGCAGCTACACCGAATTAATTATTATTTGCCGCCCAAACACCTACGTCTTTGTACAAACACTGTGACAGTTCATCCAAACAAGCCACTTAGACACTGCGAAATTGCTCCTTCATCAACGCACCACGTCTGGATGCAGCCCACCTACCCACAATTCCCTTCACTCCTACAGGGATTAAAAAATATCGAGAATTACAGAGGAGATTAAAGTGTCACCAGGGCAGGAATGTGGAGGAGAGCAGCGCAGGAGAGAACGAACACAAGGCCAGGCTGCTGTGGATCCGAAGGGCCTCAGCTTCCTAACGTCACCTCGGAGAACTGCAGTGAGCTTTATCCGATTCTCTGTCTGCTCTCTGACACGGCGTCTGGTACACCAGCTCTCGGGATAACCAGCTTACGCTCCACTTAGGAGAAGGAGAGAAGAAAAAAAAAGATTGATGAAAAAAAACAAACTGAAAAGCAGAAGGTTTTGAAATACAGATGTTTTTCTAGATGAAGCTGTTTAACAGGAAGAGCTTCGTTTATTCATCGCACCGCCGTGGGGCAGAAGAACAAAATCGGAAAATAATCAACATTCCGACGAGGAAACTTCATCACATTCGTCGTCATCGTCTTCATCACGTTCATCCTCACACTCATCCTTATTATCAAACTCGTCCTCTTCGTAATACTTAAGCTCCTTGTCTTCATCCTCATCATCAGATTCATCATCCCGATCATCCCTCATCGTTATCCTTGTCCTCATCAAACTCGTCCCCTTATCGTCTTCATCGCCTTTATCCTCACACTCATCCGCATCATCAAACTCGTCCTCTTCATCACATTAATCCTCTTCATCATAATCATCATCATCCGTGTCCTCTTCAACTTCATCACGGCTATCCTCTTCATCACACTCATCCTCATCCTCAAACTCATCCTCATCACACTCATTTTCACACTCATCACATTCCTCCTCTTCATCACACTCATCCTCTTCAGTTATCCGGGTTCTCCTTTAAACTTTAAGATGTTTATTTACTCGGATTAATCTTTAACACGAGGAGAACATCTCCACACACTCAGAATCACGATCTGACCCTAAACCGTGTGTGTGTGTGTGTGTGTGTGTGTGTGTGTGTGTGTGTGTGTGTGTGTGTGTAAGGTGTAGGGCAAGATGGCTGAAATCCAAAGCTGAAAGAGCACAGCAGGTCTTAGAAGACTTGATCTCCTGCAGGGTTCCTCACCATGTTCCTGGCTCTGACTGCAGGAGAACACACACATTTACAATGTCCTCTCAAACTGGACGCTGGCAGTCAGAAGGTCGACTTGCCCTGAGGCACTCGAGCTGACTCGGAGCTGTGACTCGGAGTCTGTCCTCTACTTGAGCCAAAAGTGTAACTTCATGTACAGAGTTTATTTAGTTCATTAAATACACCTTAATGCTATAAACATTAGCATCACGCATCTGTGTTTGCTCTGCTAGCCTTCTGTAGCTCACTGGATCAGTTTTAATACCGATGTCACTGAGACTCGTCTCTGTCCTGCCCTCAGGTGTGGAAGAAACTGCTGACTCACTAGCTAGCTCACTAGCACTTCACTTTATCTGGCTAGCATTCTCACGTAGGTCCTGATGCTACATGCTACATGCTACGAGGATGTTTCTTTTTTAACCCCCTGGCAAAATCCTCCAAAAGTAAGTTTGTCTTTTTGACATTAATGTTTACTTTTCAATCCAGCTAGTTATCTTGTGCTTTAGCTAGCACAGTGTGTTAGCTTCAGCAAACACAAGCTCTTTGTCTGCATGATTAGCTTTGTGCGTACGTTTCAAACTTTCGAACTGAGTGAAAAATTCTGAGCAACATACTTTTCTGTGGATTGTGTGGTGTAGCTTCATCACTCGCAGGAGAAAGAAGAGAAAATCAACTTGACCCTGAAGCCTGATTAAAGGAGCTACAGGTGAGAATAAACAGTCACATGACCACATGTCGCCCAATCATCAAGGCTCATGGACAAAACTAATTCATTTACGTTGGTCTGCACCAGACGGTTTATTTTACATCGCAGATTAAACAATAAAGACTTTAAGATGCTTTGTTTTTAGCTCAGTGGCTATTGTATGTACTGTAGCTTCTGTAATTCTGGATTCTGATTGGTCAGAAGGTGTTGATTCATTTCTCTGACAGCTGTAATTCTGCCGGCTGCATTGTCTTTTCTATAGCAATATGTAAGATGTTTATTTATTTATTTATTTATTTATTTATTTAGTTGGTTAGTTCGTTCTACCGCTTATCCGAACTTCTCGGGTCACGGGGAGCCTGTGCCTATCTCAGGCGTCATCGGGCATGGAGGCAGGATACACCCTGGACGGAGTGCCAACCCATCACAGGGCACACACACACTCTCATTCACTCACACACACTACGGACAATTTTCCAGAGATGCCAATCAACCTACCATGCATGTCTTTGGACCAGGGGAGGAAACCGGAGTACCCAGAGGAAACCCCCGAGGCACAGGGAGAACATGCAAACTCCACACACACAAGGCGGAGGCGGGAATCGAACCCCCAACCCTGGAGGTGTGAGGTGTACATGCTATCCATTAAGCCACCGTGTCCCCTTATTTATTTATTTATTTATTTATTTATTTATTTGTTTGTTTGTTTGTTTGTTTGTTTGTTTGTTTGTTTTTGTTTTTATTTATTTATTTATTTATTTATTTATTTATTTATTTATTCATTCAGAGTCTTCAGTGTCAGGAACTTCACCACAATCATCTTCATCACACTCATCCTCTTCAACACACTCATCTTCATCAGACTCCTCTTTATCACACTCATCCTCATGACAGTCGACTTCATCACGTGTCTTCGTCACACTCATCCTTATCTTCTTTATCATCCACGTCCTCATCGGACGCATCGTCACACTTCTCCTCGTCGCACTCGTTTTCCTCACATGCAAACACTTCATCACACTTAATCACACTCATCCTCTTTATCCTCCACCTCCTCGTCCTCTTCGCGCTCGTCCTCTCCGTCACACTCGTCTTCATCCTTTTCATCATCCACATCCTTGGGGAACTCATCTTCATCACACTCATCCTCTTCATCACACTTATCCTTTTCATCACACTTACACTGCCTTGCAAAAGTATTCGTACCCACTAAACCTTTTTCACATTTTCACACGTTACAAATGGATTTTATTGGGATTTTATGCGATAGACCAAAACAAAGTGGCACGTAATTGAGAAGTGGAAGGAAAATGATAAATGGTGTCCAAATCTTTTTACAGATAAATATCTGCAAGGTGGGGGGACACGGTGGCTTAGTGGTTAGCACGTTCACCTCACACCTCCAGGGTTGGGGGTTCGATTCCCGCGTCTGCCTTGTGTGTGTGGAGTTTACATGTTCTCCCCGTGCCTCGGGGGTTTCCTCCGGGTACTCCGGTTTCCTCCCCCGGTCCAAAGACATGCATGGTAGGTTGATTGGCATCTCTGGAAAATTGTCCGTAGTGTGTGTGTGTGAATGAGAGTGTGTGTGTGTGCCCTGTGATGGGTTGGCACTCCGTCCAGGGTGTATCCTGCCTCGATGCCCGATGACGCCTGAGATAGGCACAGGCTCCCCGTGACCCGAGAAGTTCTGATAAGCGGTAGAAGATGAGTGAGTGAGTGATAAAGTGTGCAAAGTGTGGTGTGCGTTTGTATTCAGCCCCACTGAGGCAATACTTTGTAGAACCACCTTTCGTTGCAATTACAGCTTCTAGTCTTTTGGGGTTTGTCTCTACCAGCTTTGCACATCTAGAGAGTGAAACTTTTGCTCATTCTTCTTTGCAAATTAGCTCAAGCTCAGTCAGATTGGATGGCGAGCGTCTGTGATCAGCCATTTTCAAGTCTCACCACAGATCCTCGATTGGATTTAGGTCTGGACTTTGACTGGGCCGTTCTAACACATGAATATGCTTTGATCTAAACCACTCCATTGTAGCGCTGGCTGTATGTTTAGGGTCGTCGTCTTGCTGGAAGGTGAAACTCCGCCCCAGTCTCAAGTCTTTTGCAGACTCTAACAGGTTTTCATCTAAGATTGCCCTGTATTTTGCTCCATCCATCTTCGCATCAACTCTGACCAGCTTCTCTGTCCCTGCTGAAGAAAAGCATCCCCACAACATGATGCTGCCACCACCATGTTTCACTTCGGGGACGGTGAGTTTTAACCCTTGTATGTTGTTCGGGTCTGTAGGACCCATATTCATAAACATCAATAGTTTTGAAAAACTTTTAAAATTGTAAATTTGTTGATTTTTTTCCCCCTCATAACTTGATTAAATTTGGTTTTCTTTTTTTTTATTACATTTTTATTAAAAAACAACAAAACACGAGTAGCACTTTAATTAAAAAATGTGATGTAATAAAGGTAAAAAGCAAATAGTAACCATATATGCTGTTTATATCGCTTGTCATTGGGATGAAGTAAACATCTGTAGAGAATTTTAACATCAAATTTTTTGATCGCGTTGAATTAAAAACCCAAAAAAGCAGCGAGTCCGACAGACCCACGGAAGCTGGCTGGGTAACAAATATACGAACACCATACAAGGGTTAAATAAATCAATTATCACTTCACAGGAGAATTTATTTACTGAAAAGAGGAAAACATTTGGTGAAGAACAGTTTTAATTTTTGGAATCTTTCAAATCTGAAATCCATTCAAATTCATACCACAAATTTGGCGGTTATTGTCACTTATTTTATTTTATTTATTTATTTATTTATTTACTTACGCCGAATGATTTTTAAGAACATTCTTTTTCGAGAATTAGAAATTTTTTTTGATGTGGATTTTTATCTTGGGAAGAATTTTATTTATTTATTTATTAAAAAAAAAAGTCAAAAACACTTTTTTTCTCTCGAGTTAAAAAACGCGAACAAAATGACAATTTACGTTTGGAAGAAAAATTCAACACGCAGTTTAAAACAAAATGTCTCTTTAATTTGTAAGTGTCAACAGCAGTACAAAAGATGGAGTGATGGTGAGATATTCTGGTTGTGTGTGTGTGTGTGTGTGTATGTGTGTGTGTTTGTTTTTGTTTGTGTGTGTGTGTGTGTGTGTGTGTGTGTGTGTGTGTGTGTGTGTGTGTGTTTGTGTGTACTGTACGGTTTTATTGAAAGAAAAAAAAACTCTTGAGGTAAATGAGCTAAAACAGACACGACCTCCCTCTTCTGCCATCGTACATCAAATGGATTGAGTATACTGTAGAAATGTCATTACTTTACAACTTTATGCCAAAAAAACAAACAAACAAACAAACAAACAAACGAACGAACGAACGAACAAACGAACGAACGCCTCCTGTACGGAGAGCGACTTAGAGAATCGTACAATCCACTAAGGTGCCTAAATAAACCAAAATGCGTCACTCATCTGGATTATTTTCTGTTTATATTAATACTACTATTATTACAGAGAGAAGAAAGCCTCGTCTCTGGAACATACGACTGGAGAATTCGTTTAGTTTACCTCACGTCAATACTGCACATGGGGAAAAAAACCAAAACAAAACAAAAACAAGAAGTCGCTGGTTTACATACCGAAGCCAAGCAGAAAAGATTTTTAGTACCTTTTTTTTTTTTTTTTAATTTTTTTTTTACCTTTTTTCTCTTATTTTTTTTTTAAAACAATAATACCCTTAGCAAATTCTTTCGTACTGTTTCATACCGTATAAAGAAGAAAAAAACGTGAGCACGAGTGTGATGGCAACCTTTAAAGTTCAATTAAAAACTTTACACTGGACTGTACAAGATATGATAAACTATTTACATTTTTAGACTTAATTCTTTTTGTGTTGTTTTTTTTTTTTGTTTGTTTTTGTGTTTTTTTTTTGTTTTTTTTCTAAAAGCAGCACGCTAGTTCTATATCTCTAACGCCCCAACGATACCTGGCTAGGTACCTGCCGAGTTTTTATATGCACAAAAAACACAAAGAAAACCAACAGAAGTATCAGGCTGCCAGCGGATCGGACGCGAGGGCGGCTCGGGCTTTCCGTCAGCCGTGCACAGTGTTGCTCGAGAGACTAAGAACTAGAAAATGTACCATCGCAATGAGAAGAATTTTTTTTTTTGTCCCTGACAGCAAAAAAAAAAAAAAAAACAAACAACAAAAAAATTTTTTTTGAACAGCAGCTAGCGTTTCAGTCCAGCATGTCAGTGAATTGTGCTGATTAAATTAGCAACAACAACAACAACAAAAAAAGATCCCACAATATACATCATTCAAATCTAAAAAAAAAAACAAAAAAACAAAAAAACTCCCCCCCAAAAAAAACAGAATTACAGTAAAAGTTCAAACAGCGAACGCATTTTGTCTTCAGTTGTATCTATAATTTGCATCAAAAATGGCAGTGATAAAGAACAAACCAATCGAACACAAGATGGACTGCAGCTGCTGAAAAGCTGAAAAACAAAAACAAAACAAAAAAAAATAAAACACTAAACTAAAAACGTCGGATAAAATCTACGAAGACGTAACGATGCAAAGGACGTGTCCGTGTTATTGTTCAGCATTATAAAATAATAAATATCTGTTCGTCGCCGTGGACCGAGCCGACGGAGAATCTCACTCCGGATCTGAACGTTTTCGACCGATCGGATTCCTCGAGCCGACGATCCCGAAAACGTCGAAACGCCTGCGTGAGTCGCGTCCGATACGATCCGATCTCCGGGGACTGAGTTCAGCATCTACATGAGGTACAGTGACTTGTCTAGTTTTGATTCTTCTTCTTCTTCTTCTTTTTTTTTTTCTTTCTTTCTAGACAACGATTGACGTGAGATCGACAACATTGACGACACAAACACAGAATAAAAAGAAAGGAAAAAAAGAAAAAAGAAAAAAAAAAAAAACAACAAAGAAATGGCATGAAAAACGTCAATCAGTTACATAACTTATACTTCGGTAAGTAATCAGGAACAAAAATAGAAGTCTATTTTTCTATGTTATATTTACAATTGCGAAAGAAAGAAAAAAAAAGGTAAATATATCAAAAAAAAAAAAAAAAAAAAAAGAATTTTGAGTTCCAATTCAGCGTCACTGTATTTTCTCTTGATTGTCCTTTTTATTAAAGTTCTACGGACAAATTTTATAGCCAACAACGGCTAATAAATACAATAAAAGTCTATATGCACTATATAGGATTCAAATACATTATACAAACACAGACGTACATGAGCGGTAAGATGCGCGGTGTGTCTCGGCTGGTCAGAGTCTCTTAACGTGAGCCTTCTGTCGGGTTTTACTGCTCTTTATCTCCCTTAGGCAGCACTGGAGCTTAAACAAAAGTCTTCCTTTAGTATTTATTTAGCACGTTTCTTTGCATAAATTAACAAAACAAAGTTGAAAGGAAAAAAAAAAACAACACACACAAAAAAAAAACAATGACTCAAATCTGGTAAGTCCAAACAGGTCACTTTTGTTCGTGTGGAATTATTATTATTATTTTTTATTTTTTTCGCACGACGGCTTCACATTAGTCAGAATCGATATATCGATCGATATATATATAGGATTAAAATACCATTTATATCCAGTGCTTGTAACACTGTGTGACCAGAGTCATCTCTCTTTCTCTCTCTCTCTCTCTCTCTCTCTCTCTCTCTCTCTCTGTCTGTCTCTCTCTCTCTCTGTCTCTCTCTGTCTCTCTCTCTCTTTTTACACAAGCGTGATCAAGTTTCAGTCCTGACAACAGTCCTTTTTGTCTACCGCCAGCTTCCAAAATCAGTTTGGCGTGGTCAAGAAAATATGTACAAAACACGTACAAGTCGATCTACCAGCAAACAGATAGAAAACAAATTTAAACAAAACACTATTGAGAAGAAAAACAAACAAACAAACAAACAAACAAAAAAACCATCTAATTTAGCATCAGGGGGTTGAACCCTGCCAAGCGTTCTCTATCTCACGAGATAAATCACCAGCAAAAAAAAAAAAAAAAAAAAAAAGAATAGTAAATGTTTATTTTTTTCGAGATTACACAAGTGCTTAATTAAGAGACTTAAGTCTAAGACTTGAAGTAAATGCTTCTCTGTTTTAGGGGCTTCATGAAAATGTTTAACGGTAAGAAGAAAGTAAGTAAGCGCTTCAGAAGATTTTTTTTTAAAGATTCTTTTTTTTTTCTTTTTTAAATTAATTACTTAATTTATTTATATTTACGACCTTGAGAGGCAACGCGGTGACCAGCAGCTCGTCGGCCCAGCGGTAATTGCCGTGTTGCTAATGGAAATAAAAAAAAAAAAAAAAGAAAAAAATCTAAGACAGGTTCAAGGGCAAGAGGAAAATAGCGAGCCTCATGCATTAATAATGGCGCGTTTCAGATGATACAGACTCGTCAGTCATTTTAATAATCTCCCACAGCTTGATCTACTTGTTCCATCTGCTCTGCAGCACCTCATGGATTTCTGCTGCGCTTTGATGGAATGAGCACAATCAGCTATCGACTCCCTCCATCCCTTCCTCCCTCCCTCCATCTCTCTCTCTCTCTCTCCCTCCCTTCCATCCATCCATCCCTCCCTCCCTCCTTCTCGGCCGTATTGTTTTCCCCGACTTTTGATCGACGCCCGGTCCGAGTCCGAATCCGGTGACGTTCACGAAGCCGCGTGTCGTTCATATATGTTCCTATAACGACACATCCTCACGTCTTAATATTGCATCGCTAATCAAACGCTCTGTTCTTTTTTTCATCCGTTTATATTTACGTTCCCGTGCCTACCGTACGTATGAAACCGATCCGTTCCTGTTCTCACTCACGCTCTAGCAGCTGAAAACCCCTCGTCTTTTTATTCTCTTTCTTCGTCACGCTACAGAAAAAAGATTTACGTGAACGGACGTAGCTTTGACTCCGACACCGGAGACTCCTTACAAAAAAAACGAGTGAAAACAAACCCGATAAAAGACTCCTGACTGACGTGCGGTTTTGCAGAGCTGCTGTTATAGAAAATGAATCGTCGCCTCCCGACCAATCAGGATCCTCCGTAAACGAGCGCCACGTCTCCTTAATGGGTCCGGGACAAACTTCTGATTTCTTTAAGACTTAGTCACTCCCCGCTTTAAGACTTTCTTGTGTCGTTTCAGGTATAATAACGTCCCGAAGGCCTTGATGGTGACAGGACTTATGGACTGCTGTAAAAAAAAAATAATAATAAAAGAAAGCATGTATTGTACAACAGCAATTTTGTGACTGTAATGCCACTGAAGCTGCCTTTTGCTGCCATTTCAATTTCACAGATTGGATGCCTTTGGCCCCACTTTGGCACGTCGGCCAATCTCCGTGATTAAGAACGTAGTGTGGGAGTAAGACTGGAGCGAAGGGCGAGACAGGCTGCGTGATCACCGCTCTGGACCTGCTGCACTGAACCAGGACTTTCAGATATCCGTAATAAAATCCAGCATCTCTAACACTGCCTCGAAAATTCCTGAGTGCTTCAAGAAGAGGGAAAAAAAGAGGCTTTTATTTTTCTCGTCCACGGGAACATCGCAGAGGATTGTCTAAGACTCGCGAACTCTCTCCTTTAAGACCTGGAGATCTAAGATTCGTTTGTGGTCGGACCTGGATTCGGACGTCATGGTGAGAAAACGATAAGAAGAGCATTAAGATACATTAAAATCAGATGAGTTAAGAGAAAGGGGCAGTTGTGGGGCAGTTTTTTCCGTCAATTTTTAGATTGTTTTTTTTTTTTTTTTGTTTTGTTCTAATGTCTTCTTCCTTATTATTATTATTTTTTAAATTGCTCAAATCAAATAAAAAAAATTAAAAAATTCCCCCCAAAAAACAAAACGAAACAAAAGAAAAACATTCACACGCTGTTGGCTGGCACAGCATACCTGAGAGAAATACAGAACCCCGTCAAAAACAGTGATCTAAAAAAAACCAACAAAAAAAAACAAAAACAAAAAAAAATATTTATTTCTATTTATATATATACTTGTGTGTAAGACTGTGAGAGCGAGAATAAGTTTCAAGTTCCTGCCCTCTGTAACTTTACAGGTCAATTTGTGTACACATCCATGATCGAATAAGAATTAAAAAAACAAAACAAAGAAAACAAACAAAAAAAAAAAACAACACAATCAAACTGCTTCACACTCGAAGAAACATTTAAGACCGAAGAGCCGATGAAGCCGGGAGCCACACGTGCATGCAGGCTCCTAAGGGATATATTATCAGAAACAAGTTTTTTCTTTTCTTTCTTTTTTTTTAAAATTTTGTTCTGTAGTTCTTTTGTTGTCGTTTTTTTTTCCTCCTCGTCCTCCTTCGGTACTCCTTCTATCCGTTGTGAGCGAAAGCCTCAGTTGGCGCTGACGGGTTCCTGCGCCTCGTTCTCGCTGCTGTAGTCCGATTTGGGTTCGTCCTCGAAGTCCTCGTACATGTCCATGTCGTCCTCGCCGTTGACAGGTTCGCTGGGCACCACGCTGGGCATGCTGGGCTCCGTCTTCATGCCGAAGGTGCTCTGGATGACGGGGACGGTGGGCTCGGGGCTGGCCGAGTTGCTCGAGCAGTCCGAGGTCATGCTGATGGCTCCGGGGTAGACGACGCCCGCGCTGCTGCTGATCGGGAGCTGAGTCTGGGGCTGCTGCCTGAGACAGGACGACAGGGAGAAAATCAAACCCAGTCATTAAACCAGCAAAGACTTACACTTTTTATTGGTGGACGGAATGAGAGACACCCACCCCCCCACCCCCACCCCCATCAGATTTACATTCTGGTCCAGATTTACATTCATCACTCCTGCGTTTCTATAGTAACAGTACAGTACCGGATTAAAGAGGCATAGATTTGTTATAGTAAAAAATGAACTATTGTTTAATAAACACTGATGGAAGGAGTCTTCAGTTTCGAAGCTTTTCTGTCCTTTTCAGGACGGAGGAGGAAAAAGACATGGATTTTTTTTTTTTTTGTCTTATAAACTTCCAGCAAGAGAGAATTCAGAGAAGGGAACGAGGGACGTGGTTTGTTCCTGATGGCTCTAATTAACGTGAGAGTTTAAGGGAATGTATTGCAATTTCCAGCTGAGAGCCAGCGTCGTGTGCTAGCGTTGTGTCCTCTGTCCTGAAGACGCAGGAAAGCTTACAGCGGAGTCTCCTTCTACATACTGTACGTACCGCTCTGCTGCGCTGCTGCGCTACTGTCAGAGCTGCTGTTATAGAAGAAATAAATCACAGCCTTCTGACCAATCACAATCCAGCAGCGTGTTAGAAAGCAAGTCAGGTCTTGATGAACATTATGGCTGGATGTGTGTGTGTGTGTGTGTGCATGTGTGTGTGTGTGTGTGTGTGCGCACTCACCCTACTGTGAAGAACTGGCGCATTTCCTGCCTCCGCGAGCGCATCATCTGCTTGTACTCGCCGATGCGCAGCTTCTTGCCGTCGATGATGCACGTGCGCTTGGGCCGGGGCTTGTACTTGTAGTTGGGGTACTTCTCCAGGTGGATCTTGCTCAGACGAGCCTGTTCCTCGTAGTACGGCTGCTTCTCCTGGTTGGACATGGACTTCCAGCGAGAGCCTGAGTGAAGAGGAACATGGAGAGGTGATGTGAGCCAAAGAAGATCAATAATCATCACAATAAATACACAATTATACAAAAAATAAAAGTAATTATAGTTTTCAGTTAGAACTGCCCTGAATATCTCTGGAAAGGAGAGAGAGGGAGAGAGAGAGAGAGAGAGAGAGAGAGAGAGAGAGAGAGAGAGAGAGAGAGAGAGAGAGAGAAAGGAGAGAGAGAGAGAGAGAGAGGAAGGAGAGAGAGGAAGGAGAGAGAGAGAGAGAGAGAGAGAGAGAGGAAGGAGAGAGAGAGAGAGAGAGAGAGAGAGAGAGAGAGAGAGAGAGAGAGAGAGAGAGAGCACAGTGAACTACAGACAGCTTTGTCTCAGAGTGCTGCATTAGCAGAAAGCCTGTAGCGGAGCCTGTAAATATCTCCAGCCTTCATCATGTCCCTTTGGCTGACGGGACTTTTAGTAACAGTGATGTATGGGCTCTCAGCCCTGGGAGACGAGACCCATTTACACCCGGCATTTTTCATCACAAACACCACCACTGTGTGACGCCTACTACATCCATCTGATTGTGTCACTCCAACACAACACACACTAACACACACTAACACCAACACAACACAACACACACTAACACACACTACACACACACTAACACCAACACAACACACACCAACACAACACACACTACACACACACTAACACCAACACAACACAACACACGACACAACACACAAGACCCACAACCACGAACCCAACAGAACACACACAACCAACCAACCACATTACACACACTACACACACACTAACACCAACACAACACATACTAACACACACACTAACACCAACACCAACACAACACACACTACACACACACTAACACCAACACAACACACACCAACACAACACACACTACACACACACTAACACCAACACAACACACACTACACACACACACACTAACACCAACACAACACACACTAACACACTACACACACACTAACACCAACACAACACACACTACACACACACTAACACCAACACAACACATACTAACACACACACTAACACCAACACAACACACACTACACACACACTAACACCAACACAACACACACCAACACCAACACAACACACACTACACACACACTAACACCAACACAACACACACTAACACACTAACACACACTAACACCAACACAACACACACTATCACAGTATAGTTATTGTAGGGGGTTATTGGTAAGAAAAATCACATATTATTATTATTTTATTTTTTTATTCACATATTTTACTTGTGTATTTCTTATTGTCAGGGTTTTTGTATGAAAATATTTCAGCAATATTAGATAAAATACTACCTGTATATTAAATATTTATATTGCTATTAGAATATAATAATAATAATAATAATAATAATAATAATAATAATAATAATGATAAGAATGATTGCTATTATTATCATTATTGACATTTTTATGCAAATGAACACTTGTCTTTGAAGTTGTATAAAAATGTCTATTTTTTTTAAAAGTAAATTACATTTATCAATTTGTGTAGAAATAAGAATGTAAGGTGTCATTTCTCTCTCTCTCTCTCTCTCTCTCCCTCTCTCTCCCTCCGTTTTAAACAGAGAGCGTGTTCAGAGGCCGAACTGAAGCCGTCGGTGTTCGTTTACATTAACATTCTTTCACTACGTTATGAACGCTGATCTGTTTATTCTTCATGTTACACACATTCATCACTGTGACCTGGTGTGAACACTGGAATATTTCTACTGAATCTGACTAAAAGAGATCCTGAAGTTTTACAGATTTAGCAGCGCGGCCTGAACGCTACCTGAAGCTGAACGCTAACACTTCTGGCGTTCATCCAAACGGATTCGTTAACCGTTATAGTTAGTGTAAAGTGTGACAAAAAACCTCTTATTTTATTCCTGACTGAAAACAAATGTGTCATGAGTACTGTACTGTATTAACAAAAAAGGGGTGTGGCTTATGTCGTCACACCCATGCTGTCCATCAATAATAAACCCCGGTGACGGAGACGGGGACGAAAATCAGAGCTGGCTTTAAAAGACGTTGCTTCAGAGCTCAGGTAGAAGCGAAAGGTTCTTAAACCTGATCTAGTCCAAAACAACAATAAATAAATAAATAAATAAATAAATAAATAAATAAATAAATAAATAAACAAGTCATTTAATTTATTAAATGAATTATTAATGTATTAATAAAGGAGTCATTAAAACTGCTTTATTTATTACTAGATGAGTTTTTTCACCATCACCAACATGTCAGAGTGGAAAAAAAAACATGACGGAAGAAAGAAACTTTCTTCCAAGTAATAAAAAAATGTTCAGTGTGTAAGAGGAACATGGAGTGACACCAGGGTCAGGAGCCTGAAGTGTGCACACTGAGGTGGTGTCTCACACTCGCACTCACACACTAACATACACTCACACACTAACATACACTCACACACTAACATACACTCACACACTAACATACACTCACACACTAACATACACTCACACACTAACATACACTCACATACTAACATACACTCACACTCACACACTACTATACAATAACATACACTCACACTCACACACTAACATACACTCACACACTACTATACACTCACACACTAACATACACTCACACACTACTAGAAACACTCACAACTGAACCATACACCTCACACACTAACATACACTCACGAACCCTAACATACACTCACACACTAATAGAACACTCACACACGAACAACACTCACACTCACACACGAACAGACACTCACACACTACGAGACACTCACACACTACATACACGCACACACAACATACACTCACACACTAACATACACTCACACACTAACATACACGCACACACTACATACACTCACTCACTATTATACACTCACACACTAACATACACTCACACACTAACATACACTCACACACTAACAACACTAACACAACACACACTACACACACTAACAGACACCACACACAACAGACACGACACACACTAACAGACACGCACACACACACATACAGACACTCACACACTAACATACACGCACACACGAACAGACACTCACACACAACAGACACGACACACACACAACATACACGCACACACAACATACACTCACACACGACATACACTCACACGCACAACACTCACACACAACATACACACACACTAACATACACTACACACAACACACTACACACTCACACACTAACATACACTCACACACAACATACACGCACACACTACACAACACTCACACCACACACACAGACACAAACATACACTCACACGCACACACTAACAGACACTCACACACTACATACACGCACACACGACAGACACGCACACACACATACACGCACACACGAACAGACACCACACACACACACACTAACAGACACTCACACACAACATACACGCACACACAACAGACACTCACACACGAACATACACGCACACACACACACGAACAGACACTGCACACACAACAGACACCACACACACACTCACACTCACACACTACTATACACTCACACACTAACATACACTCACACACTAACATACACTAACATACACTCACACACTAACACACACTAACATACACTCACACTCACACACTACTATACAATAACATACACTCACACTCACACACTAACATACACTCACACACTAACATACACTCACACACTAACATACACTCACACACTAACATACACTCACACACTAACATACACTCACACACTAACATACACTCACACACTAACATACACTCACACTCACACACTACTATACAATAACATACACTCACACTCACACACTAACATACACTCACACACTAACATACACTCACACACTACTATACACTCACACGCTACTATACACTCACACACTAACATACACTCACACACTAACATACACTAACAATCACACACTAACATACACTCACACACTAACATACACTCACACACTAACATACACTCACACACTAACATACACTCACACACTAACATACACTCACACACTAACATACACTCACACACTACTATACACTCACACACTACTATACACTCACACACTAACATACACTCACACACTAACATACACTCACACACTAACATACACTCACACACTAACATACACTCACACACTAACATACACTCACACACTAACATACACTCACACACTACTATACACTCACACGCTACTATACACTCACACACTAACATACACTCACACACTAACATACACTCACACACTACTATACACTCACACGCTACTATACACTCACACACTAACATACACTCACACACTAACATACACTAACAATCACACACTAACATACACTCACACACTAACATACACTCACACACTAACATACACTCACACACTAACATACACTCACACACTAACATACACTAACATACACTCACACTCACACACAATAACACACTCACACTCACACTACTATACACTCACACACAATAACACACTCACACTCACACTACTATACACTCACACACTAACATACACTCACACTCACACACTACTATACACTCACACACTAACACACACTAACATACACTCACACTCACACACTACTATACACTCACACACTAACATACACTAACATACACTCACACTCACACACTACACACACACACACAACTAGACACCACTACAACACGACGAAAGCACAAAACGAACATACACTCGCACATACACTCACCACTCAACAGACAGATACTGAGCTCATGACACTAACACACACTTACACTCACACACTACTATACACTCACACACTAACACACACTAACATACACTCACACTCACACTCACACACTACTATACACTCACACACTAACATACACTCACACTCACACACTACTATACACTCACACACTAACATACACTCACACACTAACATACACTCACACTCACACACTACTATACACTCACACACTAACATACACTAACACTCACACAATAACATACACTAACACTCACACAATAACATACACTAACACACAAACCAACTTATACACTTGCACTCACATTTGCAATCATACACTCACACTCAAGCTCACACTCACTCACTCACTCACTCACACACACTCACACACACATGTAGTGTCCCCTTCATGCCAGAAGAGGGTTAGATGAACAGGAGCTAGCATAGATTAGTGCTAACGATTAGCAATGGATGATAACATTTTCTTGACTCACCCAGGATTTTGCTGATGTTGGAGTTGTGCATGTCCGGGAAAGCCTGCAGGATTTTGCGCCGCTCGTCTTTGGCCCACACCATGAAGGCGTTCATGGGTCGCTTGATGTGCGGCTCATTGGGGTTCCGTCCTCGCGATTCTCTGAACACCCGGGCTTCAGTGGTGCTGGCGCCTCCTGTTGGCCAACAATAATACTGTTGTGGTTTTTCTGCAGAACCATTCAGCTCCTTACTCCCTGGAAACACCAGAGCGAGAAGAAGGACAACGCGAGCGCAAAGCGTTAATTAACCTTGTAGGGCTGGAGGAAAGGAGCTGGACCTCTCTGCACACACACACGCACACACACACACACTTATACACACTCACACACACACTTCACCGCGGTGTACTGTATACTTCACCGTATACTTTAATCCTTGTTAAATATTCAACCACGGCCCGAGAACCTAATCATTACACACTCACTTACACTGTGTGTGTGTGTGTGTGTGTGTGTGTGTAAGCTTTCAGCCTCTCAATCAGGCCACTCAGCATCATCAAACTTGGAGTTTTTCGCTTACAGCAGAGCGAGATGGAAAAGATTTCACGCGCTTTCGCTTCCTTTTATATGTAAGATGTGAAAGAATTAAATAAAAGCCGTATGAATA